>NC_142691.1:39704469-40007500 GCF_056320005.1 Nelumbo lutea
AGATACTACTTCTTCGTATCAGATATTATCCCTCCCTACTCCTTTTGGTTCAGATTTGGTTCAGTTAATGGTTCAAGAATGATCCTTGAAAATATGATTTTCTAAATAGGGAATTTGATTCCTAGTTGAAGGGAGAGAAAAATTTTTGAAATTTGCCCCCTTATTCCACAATCTTTGGGTGTCCATGTGATAGATATCCTATCCCTACAATAGCTTGAGTTGCTGAGTTGCTGATGCTTGCTTGGATGCTTGAGTGATGCCTAAAGCTGGTCTGCCCTCCCATTTATATAGCTTTAGGAGGAGGGGCTCTCTCCAACTCCCTTTAGGAGATTAACTTTTAAAATTAGAAAGTCCTAATCTTATCTACTTCTATCATATCCTATCTAATAATCTCAATCTCTTATCTTTTTAGGATTACAATTGAAATTTAAATCTGATAGGACTCTTTTTCATGGAGATTACATTTGAGATTAGGACTCTTGGCTCTTGAATTCGAGTTGGGTTGCTTTAATATCTTGGGCTACCACAAGGCTCTTCTGCGAATTGGGCTTCAGCTGTGAAATAGGCTTTGCTGTGAACTTTCTCTGAATTCAGGCCCGGTTTCAAAACCCAAAACATAAACATTGTGGCCCTTTCTTTCATCTTTCTGATACCTCTCGAATTTTCTAATTCGGAGTCCAGAATTGAGTTATGCCTAGATTACTGACTATTGCCGAAACTGTGCAAAATCATCCAAATTGCCCTATTTTCTTCCAATTGCCTTCTTTCTTGCCCTGAATTGAAATACAAGAGTAATGAGTCCACTTAAGTGCTAAATTAATGTAAAAGAGTGAATATTAGGGGATAAAAATAGGGTTCTTTTTCGTTTCATCAAATCCCCCCGCACTTAAACCATACCCGTCCTCGGGCAAGACCAAACACAAGCAAAAACAAACAAACTATCTTCTGGTTTTTTAAACTCAAATCTCCATCTTTCTCCACAAATATATTAGGTTAAATATTGTGAACCGTTAAATCAACACAACCAAGTCATAATGAATCATTCCTCAGTCAATCCAATTTTTACTATTGCAAACCAGGTAGTAAATAAGGGAAAACCTTTCTATCTTCTCTCTCTTTTTATTTTCTTTTTCTCTCCTCTGAAGAAGTGAGTGCATTTTATGCCCCATCTCACTTTTGGATTACTTGGTCAGTAGGTGCATTTTATGCTCCATCATACTGTTTGAATTGCTAGCTAGTAGGTGCATTTTATGCTCCGTCCTACTGTCAGATGACTTGGCTGCTAGGCGCATTTTATGCTCTATCATACCATTGGATTACTTGACTGGTAGGTGCATTTTATGCTCCATCCTACCAAATGTAGCAATAGTAAAGTATTTACCCTGTTTACTTAAACCTGGATTTAAGACTTGCTTAACTGGAAATGGCTTCAGATAAGTCATGTACTCCTTGATTGTACCTCATTACTAGGTTCACAAGAATTTCCCTAGAATATTGTTTCAATTGATTTCAAAAGAGTTGAGGTTTATTTTTCCTCAAAAGAAAATGCAGAAAAAACACGACCTAAATCAAATTTTAAAGCGCAACCTAAATTCTAAGCTAAATCCCCTCCCCCACACTTAAAACATACATTGCCCCCAATGTGAGATTAAATGCAAAGAAAGGGCAGAAAAATTAAACTAGGAATGTAAAAACAAAAAGAGAAATGAAAAACAAACTTCCCTATGTTTAAGAATCCTGAATCGGATCCTCTAATTCTTGTGGATGCAGCTTTCGGTGTTCTCCCCTTTCATCCATCATGGGTGGGTTCAAATCTGGAATAGGGGCCTTCGTATCTAGTTGTGCGCTCAATTTGATCTCCTCATTCATATCTTCTTCAAAAATTTCCTACACAATCGAATCAATAGTGTCAAACGAACAAATCGAATGACATTCATTAGGGTACTTCATTGCTTCAAAAATATTAAATTTAACAATCTCCCCGTCGAACTTGACGGAGAGGGTATGCTCATCCACATCTATTTTGTCGTGGCCGTTTTCATGAATGGCCTGCCTAATAGAAGTGGGGCTGAACTTGTGACTGTATCCTCCTCCATTTTCAGGATGTAGAAATCAGCTGGAAAAATTAAATCGTTAACATGCACCAATACATCCTCAACAATCCCTTCTGGGTAGGCTTTAGAATGATCAACTAATTGAATAACAATTCTAGATTCTTTCAAAGGACCTAATCTCAAGGCAAAGTAAATCGAGTATGGCATGACATTGATAGATGCACCTAAGTCTAGCATGGCATGCTTGATTCGTTTATTGCCAATCACACAAGGTAGGGTGAACATACCTGGATCAGCACGTTTTTCTGGTAAGGTCCTCTTGATCACGGCTGAAATGTTCTCTCCAACTCTTATCTTCTCATCGATTCGTAGCCTCCTTTGTTAGTGCATTTCAAAAATTTTGCATATTTTGGGATTTGTTTTATAGCATCTAACAAAGGGATATTGATCTCCACCTTCCTGAAGGTTTCTAGCATTTCTTGCTCATATTCCTCTTTCTTGGACTTCTCCAACCTACTAGGAAAGGGTGGTATAATAGCATTAGTAACCTTAGGGAGAGGGGGGGTTGGATATTACCTCAATGGGGTTTTCGTTTGACCTGTGTCTCTCCTCTTCCTTGTCTCCCTTATCTGCCTTTGATGGTGAGCTCGGTTGAGGCTGCAACTCCTGATGAGGGTAGAATTTATCACATTTTTATCCCCAAATATTTTGGATTTCATACCTAATTAGTACTTAATTGGACTCATATCTCTTGTATTTTGATTCAAGGCATGAAAGAAGGCATTAGAAGCAAATAAAGGCTAATCGGATGGGTTTTTCACAGTTTTGACAACGACCGGTAATCCGCGCTAACTTTCATATCCGAGCTCCAATTGGCTGATTCAAGATCCACTGGAAAAATAAGAGATAAGGCTACAAATTTTATGTTTTGAGCTTTCATAGATTCGGCCTACATCGAAGTCAAATCCGGACCCAAAGATTGAGCACTTTCGTAGTGAGGCCCAATTCCCAACTGAAGCCCATTTTGTAGAAGAACATTGAGACGGCCTAAGATATTAAAGTAGCCCATTCGAATTCAAGAGTTTGAGAGTCCTCATAGATTTAAAATTTTAAATTTAATTCCAAAAAGATTAAGAAAGGTTTTTAGATAAGGAAAGAGGAGAAGATAGGATAGAATAGGAGGAGTTTGGATCAAGGTTGGATTATCCATTCTTGAGATAACTCCAAGAAATTGTAAGCTATATGAGAGTTGGGGGGATCAGCATCAGGGGGATTAGGAATTGCGTTGAGCAATCAGTCAAGAGAGGAGAAAAGAAGTCAAGAAATAGAGGAAAGGTGATCAACAATTCAAGAAACTTCAAGAAGAAGGTGGCGGCAAGAAGAGGAGATCTCAGCACCATGGGCGAATTCAAGAGTTCTTTCTTTCCCTTTGTTTGCTTTAATTCTTTATGATTTATCCATGTTAATGAATATATTTTTATCTTTATGATTTATCCAAGATTGTGATTTCCATATAGTCTATGAATTATTGTGCTTAATGCAATTAAGAGCTTGACCACCTCTTAATTGATTTGTGTTCTGTGAATGAATCGAGAGAGATATTCACATAACCGACTGAATAATTCATAGTGTGAATTGAATGTTATATAGAGATATATATACATCATTCATCAAAACTTAATGGTTTTTCTTGGACTTAATGCAATTCCATCTTGAGAGCTCTACTCGAGAGATCGAAGGGATACCTGATGGATGTAGTTTTAGTATATCTCGAGAGAGAATATTAAATAAAATTGGAAAGACCTCAACTTATGGGAATGGAAAATAATCTTGGTTAATCGAATCCATTAATATTCATTACATTGGTTAGGTGGACCTAAAAGTCCTAGCGATTTCATCCATTGCATATTCGGTTAGTGATCACCCTTGCTTTTATTTTCTTTTTCTAGTTTTTATTTTCAGTAGTTCTTACTCTTAAATCTGAAATTCGATTGTCCAGATAATTAGGGAAGGTTGTAGTTCTAATAGTTATTTTGTTAAATCCCCGTGGGAATGATATTTTTTATACTACTTGATAACTAGTGCACTTGCTAGGGTTATATTCATAGCTATCGAGTTTTTGGCGCCGCTACCGGGGATTTAATTCTAAAATAATATTAGAACTTGTTAACCTTGATTAATTTGGATTTTTTTTATTACTGTTTTTATTTTGTTATTATTTTATTTTTTTTCTACTTGTTCAATTTCTTGCTGGTTCAGTTTTACTAGTGCATGATATGCACTAGATAGAAAGAACTAGCTGAATTTGATCCAGAATTGAGAGGACCCTTCGCTTGTTTCTAAGGGCCAACAAAGGTAAGACAAGAAAGGAAGTTATTATTGGCAAACCAGCAATAGAGTTGGAAGGAGAGATGGCAGAAGGGAATCGCACCCTATTGGACTATGCTTGTCCAAACATTGATGGGGCGACATCTAGCATTTGCAAGCCCACCATTCATGCCAACAACTTCGAAATCAAGCCTGCAATAATTCAAATGATCCAAACAAGCATTCAGTTTTGTGGGTTACCAAGTGATGACCCTAATGCACACATTGTTAACTTCTTGGAAATATGTGATACCTTTAAACATAATGGAGTTATTGATGATGCTATTAGACTTAGATTATTTCCTTTTTCATTGTGTGATAGAGCTAAAGATTGGCTTAACTCACTCCCTACAGGAAGTATCACCACTTGAATGTTCTAACCCCAAAATTTTTAGCTAAATATTTCCCACCCTCTAAAACAGCAAAGTTAATAAATGATATTACTACTTTTGCTCAATTTGAGAGGGAATCCATGTATGAAGCATGGGAACGATTCAAGGAGATGCTTAGGAAGTGTCCTTAACATGGGATACCAACTTGGTGATAGATTCTAACTTTTTATAATGGTATTTACCCCTCTAATCAATCCATTATTGATGCAACCACAGGTGGCACGATCATGAGAAAAACACCACAGGAAGCTTATGACCTAATAGAGTAGATGGTGTCGAATAGCTACCAGTGGAGCAATGACTGAACCAATCAGAGGGGAGTACACCATATCAATTCCCTTGCAGCCATATCTGTGCAACTTGCTAATCTGAATAAGAAACTTGACACTTTTAATGTTGCAGCAATTAATGCATCATATAGCATCTCATGTGATTTATGTGGTCAAATAGGACATACTAATTCTGATTGTCAATTAAATAGTCATTTTATTTTCCATGAGAATACTAATTTTATCTCTCATGCTGGTAGGTCAAACTTCAACCCATACTCAAATACATACAACCCAGGGTGGAGGAATCATCCAAACTTTTCATGGAGCAACAATCAACCAATAGCACCCATGGGATTCTAACAACAACTGCCTCCACAAGAAAAAAAGAGTAATCTGGAAGAAATGATCTCTATGTTCATTAATGCTACTGAAGCAAGATTCCAAGAGCATGATAAGAGGTTCTTAAGTCATGAAGCATCAATCAAGAACTTAGAAGTTCAAGTGGGGCAGATCGTAAATCTGTTGTCGGAAAGAAAAGAGGGACGGCTACCCAACAACACAAAGAAGAATCCCAAAGAGCAAGTAAACACCATAACTTTAAGAAGTGGGAGGACAGCTGGGGAGACCTAGAATGATGACAGGAAAGCTGAAATGGCCGATTTACAAAAGGAGAATGAGGGAAGCACCCCTAAACTGAATTCACATGAAATTAAACTTCCTATCCCCTACCCAAGAAGAGTCTTGAAGGCTAAATTAGATAAGTAATTTGAAAAAAATTTTTAAGTGTTTAAAAAGATCCATATTAATCTTCCTCTTCTTGATGTATTGTCACAGATGCCGAAGTATACCAAATTCCTGAAGGAGGTGATGTAAAAAAAAAGGAAATGGGAGGACAGTGAGATGGTGAAGTTAAACGAAGAGTGCTCAGCCATTCTTCAAAAGAAATTGCCCCAAAAGCTTTAAGGATCTAGGGAGTTTTTTCGTACCTTGCACCATAGGGAATACTGAATTTGAAAAAGCTTTATGTGATTTAGGTGCCAGTATAAATTTAATGCCTTATTCTATTTTTGAAAAACTTGGACTGCATGAACTAACATCTACAACTATTATCCTGCAATTAGCTGATCGAAGCATTAAATATCCTAGGGGAATAGTAAAAGATGTTTTAGTGAAAGTGGGTAATTTCATCATTCCTGCTGATTTCATTATGTTGGATATGGAGGAAAATAAGACAATGCTGTTGATTCTAGAGAGACCCTTTCTTGCCACGAGTAATGCTTTAATTGATGGGAAAGAAGGTCTACTTACTCTTAGAATCAATGGTGAAGAAGTGGTGTTTAATGTATTTAAAACCATGAAATATCCAAAAACAATTGAACATGAAGTATATGCAATTGATTGCATTGATGGAGTAGATACATCTAAATCAGAAGACACGCTGAAAGTTGCACTTAATAATAGTCCTAATTAATTGCAACAAGCAGAGCAGAAATTTGTACTGAAATCAGAATTGCGAAATTTGACATCTGAGCTAGACTCTTTTGAAATTGCAACTCATAATGCATCTTTTATTAATTTACCTCCATTTCACACAAAACCCCTCCCATCTATTGTGTAGGCCCCTTTTCCAGGTTTAAACCCACCTATGAAGGATGAAAGGGGAAAACATAGGAAGTTGAAAACCAGGTGGAGCAGACCCTTTGAAGTAGCTAAGGTATTCCCTCATGGAGCAATTGAACTACATAATGATGATGGGAGTACATTCAAGGTAAATGGACAGCGGTTGAAACATTATATTGAAGGAGAGCAACCCATCCACCATGGGTCCATCCTCTCTTTGAAACCACCATGAAAGAAAGGTGAAAGTCAAGCTCATGACTTAAAAAGAGCGCTTGTGGGAGGCAACCCATTAAGTTTAATTGTTTGTTTTGTTCAGATTTTTTATCTCTTATGAGTGTGCTTTTTTTTTCATAGCTCACATCTGAAGGATCTCAACGAGGCATTCAGGGAAGTCCTCTTAAATCTTTCTCTCCTTGTTCTTGTTATGCATATTCTATACATTGAGGACAATGTATATCTTAAGTGTGAGGGAGGATTAAGGGGTTGATAAATTTTTTTCGAACTCTAGCATGTTTTGATTATCACTCTCTAACCTTTCTTTTCAAAATTTTTGCTCCCTAGAGACTTGTTTTTGAATGATTATAAACCGTCATGAATCATGTGCTAAGGTGAGATAGACAAGAAAAGATGCAAGAAAATCTAGCTGAAATTTTTGGCTTTGGATGGTCTCTTAGTAGTTTGAATGATCAATAGGCAAGATGCAATACAGATTTGACCCTTGTGAGCATTCAGTTTCTGACGGACAAACATGGTTTGATTATTCTAGAACTTGTCTTATTAGGCATATTGAGACCACGATAATGAGTTCATGGATCAGAATGTGATTTTTATCAAAAAAAAATTATTTCTGAATAAGTGTGAGATGGAGCATAAAATGCACTCACACAAAAATATAAGAAAAGGGTGAAATGGAGCATAAAATGCACTCATTCCTAGATCCCAAACCCTAATTCACCTTTCGATGCAATGGACTCATAATAAGTGGTGGAGATGTGATACATAAGCAAGTTTATGGTGATAACATTCCTTGTTTCATTCTGAAAAATCATGAGAGGGTATTTTTGAATCTTGTTGCATGTAATTGTGAAAACAAAAAGGGCTTACTCTAGTCCTAAATTATTCATGCGAAGAGATGCTTGTTTCCCTCAATTGTTGATCTCATTTGGGATCAAGAGGATTGGTGATTTAAGATGATTCTTTGACAAGTTAAAGAGGAAAAGAGGTGGACAAAGGAAATGATCATTAATATTGATCAAGGCATGTAAGAGGGCGAACATCCTATGAAAAATGACCTCCAAAAATTTTAGTAGTTAGTCAGCTTGTTCTGTTTTAGTTTTTTTTCTTTTTCTTCAGTTTTTTCTTGCCCAAGGATGGGCAAGGTTTAAATGTGGGGGAATTTGATGAGGGTAGAATTTATCACATTTTTATCCCAAAATATTTTGGCTTTCATACCTAATTAGTACTTAATTGGACTCATATCTCTTGTATTTTGATTCAGGGCATGAAAGAAGGCATTAGGAGCAAAGAAAGGCTAATTGAATGGGTTTTTCACAGTTTCAGCAGCAATCAGTAATCCGGGCTTAACTTTCATATCCAAGCTCCGATTGGGCTGATTCAAGATCTACTGGAAAGATAAGTGATAAGGCTACAACTTTCATGTTTTAGGCTATTACGGATTCGGCCTACATCGAAGTCAACTCCGGACTCAAAATGGAGCACTTTTGTAGTGAGGCCCAATTCCCAACTGAAGCCCATTTCGCAGAAAAACATTGAGGCGGCCCAAGATATTAAAATAGCCCATTTGAATTCAAGAGTTCAAGAGTCCTCTTAGATTTAAACTTTTAAATGTAATTCTAGAAAGATTAAAAAAGGTTTTTAGATAAGGAGAGAGGAGAAGATAGGGTAGGATAGGAGGAGTTTGGATCAAGGCTGGATTATCCATTCTTGAGATAACTCCAAGAAATTGTAAGCTATATGATAGCTGGGGGGATCAGCACCAGGGTGATCAGGAATTGTAGTGAGGCCCAATTCCCAACTAAAGTCCATTTCGTAGAAAAACATTGAGGTGGCCCAAGATATTAAAGTAGCCCATTCGAATTCAAGAGTTTGAGAGTCCTCTTAGATTTAAACTTTTAAATATAATTCCAGAAAGATTAAGAAAGGTTTTTAGATAAGGAGAGAGGAGAAGATAGGATAGGATAGGATGAGTTTGGATCAAGGCTGGATTATCCATTCTTGAGATAACTCCAAGAAATTGTAAGCTATATGAGAGCTGGGGGGATCAGCACCAGGGGGACTAGGAATTGCATTGAGAAATCAGTCAAAAGAGGAGAAAAGAAGTCAAGAAACAGAGGAAAGGTGATCAAGACTTCAAGAAACTTCAAGAAGAATGCGGCGGCAAGAAGAGGATATCTTAGCACCATGGGCGAATTCAAGAGTTCTTTCTTTACCTTTATTTGCTTTAATTCTCTTATCATGAACTGATTTGTTTCTTGCTAGGGCTGTGGAAAGCCTAACCATGTTAATAAATATATTTTTATCTTTATGATTTATTCGAGATTGTGATTTCCATATTGTCTATGAATTATTGTGCTTAATGCAATTAAGAGCTTGGCCACCTCTTAATTGATTTGTGTTATGTGAATGAATCGAGAGAGAAATTCACATAATCGATTGAATAATTCATACTATGAATTGAATGGTATATAGAGATATATATACATGATTCATCTGAACTTAATGGTTTTTCTTGGACTTAATGCATTTCCATCTTGAGAGCAAATGGATGTCAAAACTGCATTCCTGAATGGATATCTTACTAAAGATATCTATATGCAGCAGCCGCAAGGCTTCATTGCTGCAGGTCAGGAAAACATGGTATGTAAACTTAATAGATCCATTTATGGACTTAAGCAAGCTTCTAGAAGTTGGAACATCCGTTTTGACTCTGCCGTCAAATCGTTTGACTTCGAGCAGAATCCGGATGAACCTTGTGTTTACAGGAAGTACAGTGGAGATAAGGTTACCTTCTTGGTTCTGTATGTAGATGACATTCTACTCATTGGAAATGATGTAGGTATGTTAACTACAGTGAAAGTATGGCTATCACAGCAATTCTCTATGAAAGATCTTGGAGAAGCCTCCTATACACTAGGTCTTTGACTCTATAGAGATAGATCGAAGCGGATAATAGGATTATCCCAATCTGCCTACATTGACAAAATAGTTAAAAGATACAGCATGGAAAACTCCAAGAAAGGAAATGTTCCTTTCAGGCACAGAGTCACTTTCTCCAAGAAGATGTCTCCCAAGACTTCTGAGGAGATTGATGGCATGAAAGACGTTCCCTATGCCTCTGCCGTAGGGAGCATCATTTATGCCATGCTGTGCACTTGTCCTGACATAGCTCAGGCAGTGAGTGTAGTAAGCAGATTTCAGGCCAACCCAGGGCAGGAGCATTGGACTGCTGTGAAAAACTTACTTAAATACCTTCGAAGGACAAAAGAGTTTTGTCTAGTATTCGATGGGCTAATCTTGCATCTGCCCACAGTCCCTGGGTGTTACAAGGTGGCTTGGCCCAGGGACCACTTAGGGTAAGTGTTGGGCCCATAGAGCCCATTTGATGGGTTTCAGGGGGTGCACTGTCTTTAACAGTGTATTCGACCAGGCCTTGTAACAAAGGCTGGGCCGAACCCATGTGGCTGATGTGTAGATCAATGCTTGGGTCCCACGCCATACAAGGAAGCCCAACTGGGCAGTAGTTAGGAAGGTTAAGTGAGCACATAAGCTTGATGGGCATAAAGCCCATTTCGAACTGGGCTATTTATTAATTAAAGGGGCAGATTCTGAGATGGATTAGCAGATAGGATAGGGTCTTAATCTTATCCACTCAGAGAGTCCAGATCTGAATTTGATTCAGATCTAGAAACCTCCTAACGGGATTAGGATATAGCTAATCTAATCTGCAGATAAGATAAGGGTTTATCCTTATCACTAGAAGAGAAGGCTGATCCAAATATGATTTGGATAAGCACCTCCTAATGGGATTAGGAGCGGATCTTTTAAGTTAACAAAAAGAAGGAGGGGGCGGCAGCCTTGAGAGAGACCAACAAGAAACACATAAGATCCTCTTTAGTGCTGAAATCAAGAAGAGAGAATTCTGCACCCTGCGAATACTCTCTTGCCGCCTCCCTGCTCTTGTCGCCCTGTTTTGCCAGTTCGATCTCCAGCTATGGGAGAGGTCAAGATTGGATCTTGACATCAGTTCTTTGAGAAAGGATTGAAAAGGAAGCTGTGCTCACGTTCCATTCTACTGTTTCTTGCGAAGGACAGAGTTCTTGGGGAAGAATACTACTGATTCTGCTCCATCCTGCACTGCGCCATGTTCAGTGAGAGCAGTCTTTGGATCCTTCCTTGGGCGTGAACACCTTCGTTGGGAGATATTACTTCTCCGTATCAGGTATTATTCTCTCCCATTCCTTTTGGTTCAGATCTGGTTCAGTTTAAGGTTCAAGATTTATCCTTGAAAATATGATTTTCTAAATAGGGAATGTGATTCCCAGTTTAAGGGAGAGAAAATTTTTTGAAATTCGCCCCTTATTCCGTAATCTTTGGGCGTCCATGTGATGGATCTCTCATCCCTCTTTAGATCCCTCCACCCCGGATTCTAGTAATTGGAGTAGGGGTCGTATTTGCATCGAGGCTGACCCGGGAATCCTCCTACGACACTTACTTGCTGCATCAATCCATCCTGTAGTGATGGACACATGTTCATAGGATGACCGGGGACCGAATAGATACCACACACTCTGGCTGTTCGCAATTGTCCTGGAGCCAGCTGCCTAACCAAAACAGTTGAATCTGAAATCTGATTTTCTAAATTAGCTTGACTTACCTCATTAACATGTCTAATGGTGCCATTTGTCCTTGCGCCGAACTGTTGTGAATTTACGACCATGTTGGAAATTAATTCCCTGGCCGCTTCGGGTGTTTTATTCACCAAGGCTCATCCACTGGCTGAAGGGATAAGAGAACCATCATATGGTAGTCCAAATCATGCGGAATAAGGTGGGAGAATTTCAAAAGAATTTTCTCTCCCTTCAACTGGTAGTCGCATTCCCTATTCAAAATATCATATTTTCAAGGATCAATCTTGAACCATAAACTAAGCCAGATCTGAACCAAAAGGAGTAGGAGAGAGGTATACTTGATACAGAGAAATATTATCTCTCAATGAAGGTATTCACGCCCAAGGAAGAATCCAGAGACTGCTCCCACTAAAGATGGCGCATTGTAGGATGGAGCAGAATCAGTAGTGTTCTTCTCCAAGAACTCTGTCCTTCACAAAAAATAGCAAGGTGGCACATGAGCATAGCTTCCTATCAATCCTTTCACAAAGAACTAATGTCAAGATCGAATCTTGACTTCTTCCACAACTGGAGATCGAGCTGGCAAACTTGGGGCAAGAACAAGGAGGCGGCAAGAAAGAATTTTGCAGGGTTGCTTAATTCTTCCTTCTGTGATTTCAGCTTTGAAGAGGATGTGAGTATGTATCTGTAAAGGCTGCCGCCCCTTCCTTCTTTTGTAACCCTAAAGAATCAGCTCCTAATCCAATTAAGAGTTTCTAATCCAAATCATATTTGTATCAGACATCCCATTAGGTGATAAGGATAAACCCTTATCTTATTTGCAAATTAGATCAGCCTTCTCCTAATCTCATTCGGAGGTTTCTAGATCTTAATCATATTCTGATCTGGACTCTCTGAGTGGATGGGGTTATGACCCTATCCTTTCTGCTGATCCATCTCATAATTTGCCTATATTTAACTTCTAAAATTAGTCCAGTTCGAAATGGGCTTTAGGCCCATTAAGCTTATGTACTCACTTAGCCTTCCTAACTGCTGCCCAGTTGGGCTTCCTTGTATGGGGTGGGACACAAACATTGATCTACACATCAGCCACATGGGTTCGGCCTAGCCTTTGTTACAAGGCCTGGCCGAAGACACTGCTATGGACAATACACCCCCTAAAACCCATCAAATGGGCTCTATGGGCCCAACACTTACCCTAAGTGGTCCCTGGACCAAGCCACCTTGTAACACCCAGGGACTGTGGGCAGATGCAAGATTAGCCCATCAGGTATTACCCTCAATGGTCTTACACTTAACCTCTCAGCCCATAATGATCAAACACTGCCCGACAAAAGAGGACCTCTCCCTTGCCTACAAGGAACAGTGTTGCACTCTCTTCTTATATGGATCCCGGGAATTAAAACCTTTTGCAAACATTTTAGAAACCATAATATATATACTTTTATATCTCATATAAAATATATTTAGCAAAACAAATCTCAACGATTGAAATTGGCTACCGGTAGTCTTGGTTTCCATCAGAGATAATGCATCCCCGATCATTACCGTTGTCCGACAAAGCGGCTGATCCTGTCACTATGATCACCCACTTAGATAAATTCTTAGACTGTCCCAAGATACCCAGGTTTTGACCCCCGCTAAGGATCTCACTGATTGGTACATCAAAGATAGCCCAATCTGACAGCTAGTGCAGTATCATAATCAAGACTAAGGGTCGGGTGTAACTTTCCAGTTTTTCCCTTTAATCTCCAAGATCCAGGGAAATACTGGAAATTTGGTCTAATTCAAAGATTCAATTAATCCTACACTGTTTGTGCCTAGGGTCTTACCCTGGTAGCTGAGACAGGCCACCCCAACTGACTTGGTGGCATAATAGTGTCAGCCTTATCAGAATAGGTCTCCCCAGACCGACCCACTGGCTGTGAACATTCTAAACTAACATGTGTCTCATTAGGTGTCCAGTTTAAGGGTATTTCACATAAACATACCAAGGGAACATGAATCAAATATGTACTTTTATTCATATACAAGAAACTCATAATGTACGTCATTCTGATTGAAACTATGGGCATACAAAACTGTCCAATAGCTCCCGCTTTCACAAAAGTCCAATCAGGTACAAGCCAGAGTCCCATGCTTTCCTCGTGTTTCTTAAACACTTTTTGTGATAGTGGCTTCATCAATGGGTCTGCTACAATTTCAGCTAATGCTACCTTTTCAATCAGGACGTCCCCTCTACCAACAATATCCCACAGTACGTGGTATTTCCTCTCGATGTGCATCAACTTCGAATGGGCTCGTGGCTCCTTAGCCTGAGCAATGGCTCCATTGTTGTCACACAACAACGGGATGGGTGATGGGCGGGACGGAACTACTCCCAACTCATGAACGAACTTCTTCATCCACACGGCTTCTTTGGCAGCCTCACTTGCAACAATGTACTCGGCCTCGGTCGTGGAGCCTACAGTGGATCCCTATTTGCAACTTTTCCAGCAAACAACACACGATCCTATCGTGAAAACATATCCAGATGTAGGCTTTCTATCATCTAGATCCGATTTGAAATCGGCATCTGTATACCCTTGGATTTATAGTGAGCTACCATCGAATACTAGACAAAACTCTTTTATCGTACGAAGGTACTTAAGTATGTTTTTCACAGCAGTCTAGTGCTCCCACCCTGGGTTAGCCTAGAATCTGCTTACTAAACTCACTGCCTGAGCAATGTCAGGACGAGTGCACAACATGGCATACATGATGCTCCCTATGGCAGAGGCATAGGAAACGTCTTTCTTGCCATCAATCTCCTCAGAAATCTTAGGAGACATCTTTTTGGAGAGAGTGACTCCATGCTTGAAAGGAAAATTTCCTTTCTTGGAGTTTTTCATGTTGTATCTTTTGACAGTTTTGTCAATGTAAGCAAATTGGTATAATACTATTCTCCTCTTCGAGTGTTTGACACTTTGTTTCTTTTCGGTCCAAAGTTCATATGGAGTATTCGGAACCAATTTGGTTGGAACCCGATTTAGCACGTAAATCACAGTTTTTAATGCGTAACCCCAAAAGGATGTCGGTAACTCTGAGTGTATGAGAAGCGACCTGACCATATCCAATAAGGTCATATTCCTCCTCTCTGAAACATCATTAAGCTGTGGTGTAGCAAGAGGAGCTAATTGTGATACTATCCCATTGTCCTTTAAGTAGTCCCTGAATTCGTTAGAGAGATACTCTCCACCTCGATCTGATCGAAGGGCTTTAATTTCTGTCCCTAACTATTTCTTGACCTCTTGTCTAAACTCTTTGAACTTTTCAAAGGATTCAGACTTGTGTCTCATTAGGTACACGTAACCATATCGTGAAAAATCATTGGTGAAGGTGATGAAATACACATGTCGATTCCATGTCCTAACACTCAGAGGACCACATACATCACTATGTATAAAGTCATGTGTGCCTGTACATCTTTCAGGCTTACCGTTAAATGGTCATTTCATCATCTTGCCTTGTAGTCAAGGCTCACAAGTGGGAAGATCTTCTATAGTTAGAAAATCTAAAGGACCATCCTTTTCCAACCTTGTGATTCGGTCAACACCGATGTGGCCAAGTTGGTAATGCCACAGGCATGTGGGATTAGCTATATCACGGGCTCTCTTATTGGGGATTTTAGCGAACATAGTTTCGGTTATATTAGTTTCTAGAGAAGGATGTAGAACATAGAGACCGTTCTCCAGTTCCCCGTATGCTATGAATCTGTTATTTCTTTTAACTGTAATCGTATTACTAAAGAAGACAGGATAACCATCTGCACATAGTTTTGAGACAGAAATCAAATTTCTTAAATTTTGTACATAAAGACAATCTTTCAGTACAATAGTTCATTCTCTTAAAAGTAATTCCACGGTTCCTATGGCTATGGCTGCAATAGTTGCAGTAGTCCCCAAGTATAGCGTGACTTCTCCTTCACTGAGCCTTCTGCTTACCTTGAACCCCTATAATGAGTTATATGCATGAATTGAAGCCCCTGAGTCAATACACCAGGACGCAGAAGCTACCAATAGATTGGTTTCTATAACACAAGTTTTGAAATTACCTTTATTGGATTCCACGTAGGTAGAACAGTTCCTTTTCCAGTGGCCGATCTTCTTGCAGAAGTAATAGTCATTCGATGCTTTGTCTTTCTTCTACTTCTTGCCCTTAGTGGCTTTCTTCTAAGGCTTATTTTTCTTACTCTTTCTCTTGCCTGTCTTACTAGCTTAAACAAGCATAGCTACAGGCTCATCCTTTTTAATCAGTTCTTCAGCTCTTTGCAACATATTGCTGAGCTCTTGTAAGTTGACATTCAGCTTGTTCATGTTATAGTTCATGATGAATGGATTAAAGGAAGGAGGCAAAGAACTAAGGATAGCATCTATCTGGGTCGCAAGGTCCAACCCAGATCCAAGAGCCTCCAGTTCGTTGATGTATCCCATCATCCGAAGACAATGGTCGTGAACTGTTGTCTTCAAGACCTTCTGTCGAGTAGAATGATTCTGCTGTTCATACATCACCCTGAGACTGTCCAATATATCCTTGGCAAGTACGATCTGATTGAACTGCCTCTGTATTGGGTTGTCCAAGGAGGCAATGATGTAACACCGGGCAAGGGAGTTTTTCTCCTTCCATTCCTGATAGTCTCTCCTTCGGGCCTCAGAAGTCCTATCACCCGGACCAGCATAAGGTTCTTGTACCAGTCGGCATTTGTTTGGGCCCTTCAACTTGTTGTCATCAAGAAACTTTGCAAATTGTCTGTTTGCCATTTTCTGATAAAAGAGCAAACATCAGTCCACAACCTAATTTGATTCATGTACATTAACATAGATATAGATTTTTAATCTACGTTTCATTTCCATTTATTCATCTCTAAGATTTCCCTCCTTTCTCAGTGACGGAGACTATAAATTGTTTGTGGAAACGTGGGAAATCACATAGGTTCCATGAAGCCAACTGTTTCAGCTACATAACCCCACCACCTTTCTGTGAAGGATCATATCCACTCATCATACGAGTTTTCTCTTTGGCCTTTGTCAGACAAGGTTTAGAGTCATTATCAGGTAAACCTTTCTGTCCAGTGAGTGCTTACCCATCATATTCGTGAACGCCAAGGTACCATGAGAGAGTTTCCATTTTTTGATGAAGCCCCTCCCACATTGGTCTATGATGCCCCTACATCTTATAAAACACTCAAACAAGCCCAACAACAAATGGATATCCCATTTTCTATTGCATTTCCTCATTACTGAAGGACCCATCCTTATGCTAATGATGGAAGGCCTTTAGAGAGTTCATCATATGAATCTCCCTATTACATGCACTCATATCAGTAGGAGAGAACAGTTAATTACGCCCTAGTTTGATCTAGGTCAAACCAAAGTTGCTCCCACTGACTTTCATAAAGCTAGATTTCGGTGGGCCTAAATCGGCTAGGGTTCCGCACGTAACCTCTCCATGAGGTGTGGGGGCCCACCACTGAGGGATGTCATCTAATGACCAAAAAGGGACACCATGGCAATGATGTGCCTTCAGCCATGGTGTGCGCAAGAGCCACTACAATTCGAGCATGGGCCAAGTACTTATGGCCCATGTACGTAGCACATGACACATCCATACATCACATTCAAGGATAATTTGATCCAATCAATTAATTATCTGTATAGCCCATTTGAAGCCCATTTTAAATTCATAATATTAACCATTAATATTATCAAGGTATATGGGCCGAATTAGGGTTGAAGGGTTCGGCCCATATAGCTTTATCCGCAGGGTGGGCTTTTAGCAGTTTTAACCATTTAAAACTGGGTTTCTACAGGTTGGGCCGAATTAACCATTTAATTAAATATCAATCCTCAGGCCCATTAGTGGGAAAAATAGGGCTGACTTTTAGCCTTGATCGGACCCTAGATTTGGTCCAAACAATTTGAACCAATCTTGGTTCGAATGGGTCTAGGGTTTGATCTTTAATTAAATCTTTAATTCAAGAAAATTATCTGAAATTAAATACTGATAATAGAAAAGCAATAATCACTCAAACAAGGTTGTTCGCACAATCAATCCTGCAAAACAGAGGTTAGATCATAATTTGCAGTTTCATAAACTGCAAATTGCAGATTGCGATTCTCCAATCTATGAAATCTCCTTCTTGTGCCACCATCTTTGATCCAAAAAGAAAAATAAATAGAAATCGTAATTTCTATTAATAATTACATCAGATCGAATCCCTATACATTCAGTTTAAAAAATAAAAAAATATATATTTTACAGGCCAAATGTAATAAAATAATCCCTAATCTGCAAAATCGCAGGTTTCCTACACAAATCAAGACTTCGATCTCCTCTTGTACGAACAACCCATAACTCAAGAAATCATAAAGAACAATTCTAAACAATAATCAGATTTATAAAAAGATAATTTCAGATTATTCGCCCATAATTTTGGGAGCAAATTTCCCAAAACCCATATCTGCGCAAATCGGGTAGAATGCCTTCTACTCATTTGTGCAGGTTCAAATCTGAAACAAATAGGTCCAAGATATGAACCATGGCTCTGACACCACTGAAGGGATGAGAGATCCATCATATGGACGCCCAAATCTTGCAGAATAAGGTGGGGGAATTTCAAAAAAAATTTCTCCCTTCAACTGGGAATCGCATTCCTTATTCAGAAAATCATATTTTCAAGGATCAATCTTGAACCATAAACTGAACCAGATCTAAACCAAAAGGAGTAGGAGAGAGGTATACCTGATACAAAGAAATATTATCTCTCAAAGAATGTGTTCATGCCCAAGGAAGGATGCAAAGAATGCTCCCACTGAAGATGGCACAGTGTAGGATGGAGCAGAATCAGTAGTGTTCTTCTCTAAGAACTCTATCCTTCACAAGAAACAATAGGATGTTACGTAAGCATAGCTTCCTATCAATCCTTTGAAAGGATGAGAGATCCATCACATGGACGCCCAAAGATTGTGGAATAAGGGGCGAATTTCAAAAAATTTTCCTCTCCCTTCAACTGGGAATCACATTCCCTATTTAGAAAATCATATTTTCAAGGATAAATCTTGAACCTTAAATTGAACCAGATCTGAACCAAAAGGAATGGGAGAGAATAATACCTGATACGGAGAAATAATATCTCCCAACAAAGGTGTTCACGCCCAAGGAAGGATCCAAAGACTGCTCCCACTGAAGATGGCGCAGTGCAGGATGGAGCAGAATCAGAAGTGTTCTTCCCCAAGAACTCTGTCCTTCGCAAGAATCAGTAGAATGGTACGTGAGCGCAACTTCCTTTTCAATCATTTCTCAAAGAACTGATGTGAAGATCCAACCTTGACTTCTCACATAGCTGGAGATCGAACTGGCAAACAGGGCGACAAGAGCAGGGAGGCGGCAAGAGAGTATTCGCAGGGTGCAGAATTCTCTCTTCTTGATTTCAGCACTAAAGAGGATCCTATGTGTTTCTTGTTGGTCTCTCTCAAGGCTTCCGCCCCCTCCTTCTTTTTGTTAACTTGAAAGATCAGCTCCTAATCCCATTAGGAGGTGCTTATCCAAATCATATTTGGATCAGCCTTCTCTTCTAGTGATAAGGATAAACCCTTATCTTATCTGCAGATTAGATTAGCTATATCCTAATCCCATTAGGAGGTTTCTAGATCTGAATCACATTCAGATCTGGACTCTCTGAGTGGATAGGATTAAGACCCTATCCTATCTGCTAATCCATCTCAGAATTTGCCCCTTTAATTAACTAAATAAATAGTCCAGTTCGAAATGGGCTTTAGGCCCATCAAGCTTATTTGCTCACTTAACCTTCCTATCTGCTGCCCAGTTGGGCTTCCTTGTATGGCATGGGACCCAAGCATTGATCTACACATCAGCCACATGGGTTCGGCCCATCCTTTGTTACAAGGCCTGGTCGAATACACTGTTAAAGACAGTGAACCCCCTGAAACCCATCGAATGGGATCTATGGGCCCAACACTTACCCTAAGTGGTCCCTGGGCCAAGCCACCTTGTAACACCCAGGGACTGTGGGCAGATGCAAGATTAGCCCATCAGGTATTATCCTCAATGGTCTTACACTTAACCTCTCAGCCCTTAATGATCATACACTGCCCGACAAGAGAGGACCTCTCCCTCGGCTGCAAGGAACAGTGTTGCACTCTCCACTTTTATGGATCCCGGGAATTAAAACCTTTTGCAAACATTTTAGAAACCATAATATATATACTTTTATGTCTCATATAAAATATACTTTGCAAAACAAATCTCAACGGTTGAAATCGGTTGCTGGCAGTCTTGGTTTCCAACAGTGAGAGCGCATCCCGATCATTACCTTTGTCCGACAAAGGGGCTGATCCTGTCACTATGATCACCCACTCAGATGAATTCTCAGATTGTCCCAACATACCCAGGTTTTGACCCCCGCTATGGATTTCACTGACTGGTACATCAAAGACAACCCGATCCGACACCAAGTGCTGTATCATAATCGAGTCTAGGGGTCGGGTGTAACTTTCCTATTTTGCCCATCAATCTCCAAGGTCCAGGGCAATACTGGAAATCTGGTCCAGTTCAAAGATTCAATTAATCTCACACTGTATGTGCCTAGGGTCTCACCCTGGTAGCTGAGACAAGCCACCCCAACCGACTTGGTGGCACCACAGTGTCAACCTTGTCAGGATAGGTCTCCCCAGACCGACTCACTGGCTGTGAACATTCTGAACTAATACAAGTCTCAATAAGTGTCCAGTTTAAGGGTATTACACAGAAACATACCAAGGGAACATGAATCAAATATGCACTTTTATTCATTTACAATAAACTCATAAAGTACATCAATTTTGATTGAAACTAAGGGCATACAAAACTGTCAAACATCCTTTCACAACGAACTGATGTCAAGATTGAATCTTGACTTCTCCCACAACTAGAGATCGAACTGGCAAATTGGGGGCAAGAACAAGGAGGTGGCAAGAAAGAATTTTGCAGGGTTGCTTAATTCTTCCTTCTGTGATTTCAGCTTTGAAGAGGATGTGAGTATGTATCTTCTAAAGGCTGCCGCCCCTTCCTTCTTTTGTAACCCTAAAGGATCAGCTCCTAATCCAATTAGGAGTTGCTGATCCAATTCATATTTGGATCAGACATCCCTTTAGGTGATAAGGATAAACCCTTATCTTATCTGCAAATTAGATCAGCCTTCTCCTAATCTCATTAGGAGGTTTCTAGATCTAAATCATATTCAAATCTGGAATCTCTGAGTGGATGGGGTTAAGACCCTATCCTATCTGTTGATCCATCTCAGAATTCGCCCACATTTAACTTATTAAATTAGTCCAGTTCGAAATGGGCTTTAGGCCCATTAAGCTTATGTCGCACTTAGCCTTCCCAACTGTTGCCCAGTTGGGCTTCTTTGTATGGCGTGGGACCCAAACATTGATCTACACATTAGCCACATGGGTTCGGCCTAACCTTTGTTAAAGGCTTGGCTGAATACACTGCTATGGGCAGTGCACCCCCTGAAACCCATCAAATGGGCTCTATGAGCCCAACACTTACCCTAAGTGGTCCTTAGGCCAAACCACCTTGTAACACCCAGGGACTATGGGCAGATGCAAGATTAGCCCATTAGTTATTACCCTTAATAGTCTTACACTTAACCTCTCAACCCTTAATGATCAAACACTGCCCGACAAGAGAGGACCTCTCCCTCGGATGCGAGGAACAAAGTTGCACTCTCTGCTTATATGGATCCTGGAAATTGAAACATTTTGCAAACATTTTAAAAACCATAATATATATACTTTTATATATCATATAAAATATATTTTGCAAAACAAATCTCAATGATTGAAATCGGCTGTCGGTAGTCTTGGTTTCCATTACTGAGAGTGCATCCCCGATCATTACCTTGGCCCAACAAAAGGGCTGATCCTATCACTATGATCACCCACTCAGATGAATTCTCAGACTGTCCCAACATACCCGAGTTTTACCCCCACTAAGGATTTCACTGATTGGTACATCAAAGACAGCCCAATCTGACACCTAGTGCAATATCATAATCAAGTCTAGGGTTTGGGTGTAACTTTCCAGTTTTGCCCATTAATCTCCTAGGTCCAGAGCGATACTGGAAATTTGGTTCAGTTCAAAGATTCAATTACTCTTACACCGTATGTGCCTAGGGTCTTACCCTGGTAATTGAGACAGGCCACCCCAACTGACTTGGTGGCACAACAGTGTCAGCCTTATTAGGATAGGTCTCCCTAGACCGACCCACTGGCTGTGAATATTCTAAACTAACATGAGTCTCATTAGGTGTATACTTGAAGGGTATTTCACAGAAACATACCAAGGGAACATTAATCAAATAGGTACTTTTATTCATTTACAATAAACTCATAATGTACATCATTCTGATTGAAACTAAGGGCATACAAAACTGTCCAACACTGGCTGCATCTAGCATACTTCTATCCATGTGTTGGAGCCCTTCATAGAAGTATTGGATTAAAAGTTGTTCAAGTATTTGGTGGTGTGGACAGCTCGCAACAAACCTTTCCCAATATTCGTATAGTGTCTCACCACCAAATTGCTGAACTCCTAATATTTCTTTCCTAATGTTTGTAGCCCGGGATGTAGGAAAATATTTATCTAAAAATATCGTGTTCATCTCATCCCATGTACGTATTGAACCGGGAGGAAGAATATATAACCAATCCTTTTCTTCATCTCATAAAGTAAATGGAAAAGCTATAAGTTTTACCTGGTCCTCGGTTATACCCTATGGCTTCTATTAGACAGTCTTGTATGCCCTTAGCTTCAATCGGATTTGATGTACTTTTGTTATTTAGTGGAAATAAATTAAAGTGCATGTTTGATTCATGTTGTTTGGTATAATTCTGTGTAAGACCCTAAAAATGGACACTTATAGAAACTTGTGTTAGTTTTAAATGTTCACAGCCATTGGATAAGTCTGGGGAGATTTATCCTGCCAAGGCTAAAACTGGTGTGCCACCAGTGTTGGGATGGCTTGTTTCGGCCATCAAGGTAAGACCCAAGGCACATGCAGTATGGGATTGCTTGAACCCTTGAACCAGACCAGATTTCCAGTATTGCCCTAGACCTTGGAGACAGATGGGCAAAACTGGAAAGTTACACTTGACCCCTAGACTCAATTGTGACACATCACTAGGTGTCAGATCGGGCTATCTTTGATGTGTCAATCGGTGAGATCCTTAGTGGGGGTCAAAACCTGGACATGTTGGGGCAGTTTGAGAATTCATCGGAGTGAGTGGTCATAGTGACAGGATCAGCCCCTTTGTCGAACATTGGTAATGATCGGTAATGCACTCTCTCTGATGGAAACCAAACTGCTGGCAGTTGATTTCAATCGTTGGAATTTTGTTTTGCAAAATAAGATATATATATATATATATATATATATATATATATATATATATATGTACGGTTTCAAAAGATTTGCAAAAGGTTTTAATTCCCGGGATCCATGTGAGTGGAGAGTGCGGCACTGTTCCTTGCAGCCGAGAGAGAGGTCTTCTCTTGTCGGGCAGTGCTTGATCATTAAGGGCTGAGAGGTTAAGTGTAAGGCCATTTATGATAATACCTGATGGGCTAATCTTGCACCTGCCCACAGTCCCTGGGTTTTTATAAGATGGCTTGGCCCAGGGACCACTAAATGTAAGTGTTAGGCCCATAGGGTCAATGTGATGGGCTCAATGGGGTCACTGAGTCTTTTAGTAAATTCGGCTGGGCCTTGTAATAAAGGCTGGGCCGAACCCATGTGGCTGGTGTGTAGATCAATGCTTGGGTCCCACGCCATACAAAGAAGCCCAACTGGGCAGCAGGTTGGGAACTAGTTAAACACTGAACACTTAATGGGCCAAAAGCCCATTTCGAACTGGGCTGATATGATCACCAGTTCATAGGGCGAATCTGAGATTAGTATTAGTAAAAGGATTGGATCTTTGACCTTATCCACTCTAAGAGACCAAATTCAATTTAGATTTGAATCTGGTAACCTCCTGATAAGATCAGGAGTTAACTAACTTGATCTGCAGATAGGATTAAGATTAACCTCTATCCAAATATTGATTTGGATTGGGATAACTCCCAAAATATTGGGAGGTTTCTTAATCAAGAAGAAAGAGGAGAAAACCCTAGCGGAAATATCAGATTTCGAACTAGGGGTTTTGAGTACGCAAGAAACACATCCTGCAATCTGAGATTTGATCTCTCACAGACTCCAGAGAGAAGAGACAATTCTGCCCCCTTTGTCCCTAGACTTCTCCTCCTTCAGTCGCCGCCACAACCTAATGGAAGATTGGATCTTTGCAGCAACAGGAAGTCAAGAAAGCAGTTCTTGACAATAGTCTTGCAAGAAAGACACTAGGATTCGGTGTTCAAGGTTTCCAGAGGGTTCTTGTGAAGAATCCAGTGTGTAGAACGCACCCTACTGTTTCTGTTCCATCCACAGCTGTGTCATCTTCAGCAGGAGCGGATCTTGGTTACTTCTTTGGGCATGAACATCAACTTTGGGAGATATTATTTCTCCAGATCACGTATAATCCTTTCTATTTCCTTTTGGTTCAGATTTGGTTTGTTTATGGTTCAAGTAGAATCCTTGAATAATGTATTCTAAATTTAGGGAATATGATTCCCAATTGGAAGAAGGTAGGAAATTTTTTTTGAAATTCGCCCTCCCATTCTGCATCTTTCTTGGCATCCATTAGATGGATCCTACCATTCTTTCAGTGGTATCAGAGCCACAGGTTCGAATCTTGAACCAAAAGAAAATCAGATCTGACCCTGTGCAGATGAACAGAAAATGTTCTGCAAAGATCTGCGCAGATTGCTTTCCTTTTTTTTTTTTTTCAAGAAATGGTTTCTTGTTAAGGGCGTTTGATCTGAAATTAATTTTTTTAAATCCAAAAATTTATTTAGAATTGTTCTTTATTTATTTTGATTTAATGGACTGTTCGAACCTAGTGATCGCAGTGCAGATTTGGCACAGATAGTCTGCGTACCCTTTTTTCTTCCTTTTATTATTATTCGGTCTGTAAATAATTTTTTTTTTATTTTTCTAGACTGAATGTATAGGATTTGATCAAGAATGTAATTAATTAATAGAAATAGGATTTCTGTTTTTTATTTATTTTCTTGATTAAAGAAGAAGGAAGATGATGGCGGCGCTAGAGATTTGCAGATGGAGAAATCGCATATTGCGATTTACAGTTTATGAAACTGTAACTTTTGTGATTAACCTCTGTTTTGCAGGTGGTACGAACAGTCCATATTTTTTATTTGTGATTGTCTAAAATAAAAAATTATTAATTTCAGTTCTCTCTTGAATTAATTCTTGAATTGAAAATCAGTTTTGGACCTTTTCAGACTAGATTGAACCAAAATTGTTTGGACCGAATCTGAGATTCAAAGGGGGCTGTTTTTTAGTCCATATTTCTCACATTGATTATTCCAAATCTGATGTTCAATTACAGGGATTAATTTGGCCCACCTGTAAAGCCCAGTTTTAAAGGGTCAAAACTGCAAAAGCCCATTGTTGTGAGAAAAGCTGTATGGGCCGAACTGCTAACTACAATTCAGCCCATACACCTAGTAAACATTAATTGTTAATGCTTTAAGTTTTAAATGGGCCATTCGATTGGCTTTACAGCAGTTAATTGATTGGATCAATTATTCCTTTACATGTGATGTTTGGATGTATGATGTGCTGCGACCATGGGCCATAAGCACTTGGCCCATGTTAACTCGTTAGTGGCTCTTACGCACACCATGGCTGAATGCACATCATTGCCATGGTGTGCCTTAAGGTCATTGGATGACCCCTCTCTACTTGGTGGGCCCCACAACCCTGAAAAGGGATGCGTACGAGAACCCCTAGCCGATTGAGGCCCACCAGAAATCTGGCTTTATGAAAGCCAGTGCGAGCCACTTGGTTTACCTAATTTGACTAAGGCGTAATTTTGTTCCCTCCAAACAAATATTATTGCGTGTGATAGAGTGATCCATTTGATGGACTCTCTAAAGGCCTTCCGTCATTAGCACAATGATGGGTCCATCAGTAACACGCACCATAAAATTGGGCTATCCATTTGCTGTTGGATCTGTTAGAGTGTTTCATTAGATGATAGGGGCGTCATAGACCGATGTGGGAGGGGCTTCACCAGAAAATGGGAACTCTCTCATGGTACCTTGGCGTAACCTGAATATGATGGGTGTGCACTCATTGGACAGAAAGGTTTACCTGGAAACGGCTCTGAACCTTGTCTGACTGAGGCCAAAGGGAAACTCAACTGATGAGTGGATATGATCTGTAACAGAAATGTGGTGGGGTTATGTAGCTGAAACAGTTGGCTTCACGCACCCTATGTGATTTCCCACATTTCCAGAGACATTCCATCGTCTCTGTCACTGAGAAGGGAGGGAAAATCTTAGAAATGAATAAATGGGAATGGAGCATAGATTAAAATCCATATCTATGTAGGTAACATGAATCAAACTAAGGTTGTGGACTAACATTTTTGCTGTTTTATCATAAAATGGCAAACGGTCAATTTGCAAAGCTTCTAGATGATAACAAACTTAAGGGCCCAAACTATGCCGACTGGTACAGAAATCTTATGCTGGTCCTAACTTCTGAAAAGTTAGATAAGGTGGTGAAAAATCCTACCCCGGAACGTCCGGGTGATAGGGCTTCTGAGGCCCGTAAGAGGGACTACCAGGATTGGGAGGATAAGAACTCCCTAGCCCGCTGCTTTGTCATTGCCTCATTTGACAACTCAATACAGAGGCAGTTCGATCAGATCAAACTAACCAAGGACATATTGGACAGTCTAAGAACAATGTATGAAGAGCAGAACCGTTCTACTCGACAGAAGGTCCTGAAATTGTTCATGACCGCGCAGATGTCCAAGGGGCAGAAAGTTCATGACCATTGTCTTCGGATGATTGGATACATTAATGAACTTGAAGCTCTTGGATCCGGGCTAGATCTTGGCACGCAAGTGGATGCCATCCTGAATTCTTTGCCCTCTTCCTTCAATGCGTTCACTATGAACTACAATATGAATAAGCTGAATGTCAGCGCCCAGGAACTCAGCAATATGTTGCAGAGGGACGAGGATCTTTTAAAGAAGGATGAGCCTGTGGTTATGCTTGCTGAAACTAACATATCGGGCAAGAAAAAGTGAAAGGAAAAGAAGCCCCAAAAGAAAGCTGCCAAACCCAAGAAGCAGAAGAAGAACAAGGCAACGGATGTCTGTCACTTCTGCAAACAGACCGGCCACTGGAAGAGGAACTGTCTTGCCTACCTGGAATCTAAGAAAGGTAACATCGAAACTTGTGTCATAGAAACTAATAAGTTAGTTACTTCTGTGTCCTGGTGTGTTGACTCCGGGCTTTAACTCATGCGTGTAACTCACTGCAGGGGTTCAATGTTAGCAGAAGATTGAGTGATGGCAAGGTGACACTATTCTTGGGAACGACTACAAGTGTTGCAGCTATGGTGATAGAAACCGTAGAATTAGTTTTTAGAGAAGGTGTCATTGTACTTAAAGATTGTCTTTATGTACAGAACCTGAGAAGAAATTTAATTTCTGTTTCTAAACTGTGTGCTGATGGATATACTGTTTATTTTAGTAATATGATTACTGTTAAACGGAATAACAAATTCATTGCATACGGGGAACTGGAGAATGGTCTCTATGTTCTACATCCTTCTCTAGAAAATAACTTAACCGAAACTATGTCGGTAAAAAATCCCAAGAAAAGGAATCGTGATACAATTAATCCCATGTGCCTCTGGCATTACAAACTTGGCCATATCGGTATTGAACGAATCACAAGACTGGTAAAGGATGGTCCTTTGGATTTTCTAACCGTAGAAAATCTTCCCACTTGTGAGCCTTGCCTTCAAGGTAAGATGACTAAGCGGCCATTTGACGGTAAGCCTGAAAGATGTGGAGGCACACTTGACCTAATATATACTGATGTATGTGGTCCCCTGAGTGTTAGGACACAGAATCAATACATGTACTTCATCACCTTTACATATGATTTTTCACGATATGGTTACGTGTACCTAATGAGACACAAATCTGAATCCTTTGAAAAGTTTAGAGTGTTCAAACAGGAAGTAAAGAAATAGTTTGGGAGAGAAGTTAAGGCCCTTCGATCGGATCAAGGTGGCGAGTATCTCTCTGACGAATTCAGGGACTACTTAAAGAACAATGGGATAGTGTCACAACTAGCTCCTCCTGCTACACCACAACTCAACGGTGTTTCAGAGAGGAGGAATAGGACCTTGTTGGACATGGTCCGGTCACTTCTTGTACGCTCAGAATTACCCACATCCTTTTGGGGATATGCATTAGAGATTGCTATCTACCTGCTGAATCGAGTTCCAACCAAATCAGTTCCGAAAACTCCATATGAACTATTGACCGGAAGGAAGCCAAGTGTAAGACACTTGAAGATTTGGGGTTGTCCTACACACGTTAGAAGAACAAGTGCGGACAAGTTGGAATCCAAAACCAGTAGTTGCCTATTTATAGGCAACCCAAAGGATTCAGTGGGTTATCTATTCTATGACCCAAGTGAGCAGAAAGTGTTCTGCAGTCGAAATGCCCAATTCTTAGAATTTGAATACATCATGGACACTCACCGTCAGGAAATAGATTGATGAGCAGAGCTCAGGAGCAGTGGGAGATGTCCCACAAGTTCGAGGTAGTGACCAACTTAGAAGGTCCGCCCAGGTATCCAGACCACCAGTCCGATATGGTTATGACCAGGATACCTACCTGGTGGAAGCCTTGACTAGTGAAGAGGATCCTGTGACTTACGCGGAAGCTATGTTAGACATAGATTCCCAGAAGTGTGTGGAGGCCATGAGAGCTGAGATGGACTCAATGGAGACCAATGGAGTCTGGACTCTAGTGGATCCGCCCCCCGGGGTAAAAGCAATAGGTTGCAAATGGATCTACAAGAGGAAGAAGGGCCCCGATGGCAGGATTGAGACTTACAAAGCTCGCTTGGTGGCGAAAGGGTATACTCAGAAAGAAGGCATCAATTATGAGGAAACCTTTTCACCCGTGGCCATGCTTAAATTCATTAGGATCCTGCTAGCTGTTGCAGCATACCATAACTATGAGATTTGGCAAATGGATGTCAAAACCGCGTTCCTGTATGGAGATATTAGTGAAGATATCTACATGCAGCAACCGCAAGGCTTTATTGCTGCTGGTCAGGAACACATAGTTTGTAAACTCAACAGATCCATATATGGACTTAAGCAGGCTTCTAGGAGTTGGAACATCCGTTTTGATTCTGCCGTCAAAGCGTTTGACTTTGAGCAGAATCCGGATGAGCCCTGTGTTTACAGGAAGTCCAGTGGGGATAAGATTACTTTTTTAGTATTGTACGTGGACGATATCCTACTCATTGGGAATGATGTAGGATTGTTGACTTCGGCCAAGGTATGGATGTCACAGCAGTTCTCCATGAAAGATCTTGGAGAAGCTTCATACATACTAGGTCTTCGACTCTATAGAGATAGATCAAAGCAGATAATTGGATTATCCCAGGCTGCTTATATTGATAAAATTGTCAAAAGGTATAGCATGGAAAACTCCAAGAAAGGAAATATTCCTTTCAGACATGGAGTGACTCTCTCCAAGAAGATGTCTCCCAAGACTTCTGAGGAGATTGAGGGCATGAGAGACGTTCCCTATGCCTCAGCCGTAGGGAGCATCATGTATGCCATGTTGTGCACTCACCCAGACATAGCTCAGGCGGTGAGTGTGGTAAGCAGATTCTAGGCTAACCCAAGGCAGGAGCATTGGACTGCTGTAAAGAACATACTTAAATACCTTCGAAGGACAAAAGAGTTTTGTCTGGTATTCGATGGTAGTTCACTACAAGTTCTGGGGTATACCGATGCCGATTTCCAGTCGGATCCAGATGATAGAAAGTCTACATCTGGGTATGTTTTCACGATAGGATCGTGTGTTGTTTGTTGGAAAAGCAGCAAACAGGGGTCCACTGCAGACTCCACAACCAAGGCCGAGTTCATTGCTACAAATGAAGCTGCCAAGGAAGCCGTGTGGATGAAGAAATTCATACACGAATTGGGAGTGATTCTGTCCAGCACATCACCCATCCCGTTGTTGTGTGACAACAATGGAGCAATCGCCCAGGCTAAAGAGCCTCGGGCCCACTCGAAGTCAAAGCACATCGAGAGGAAGTACCATGTACTACGGGAGATCGTTGGTAGAGGGGACGTCCTAATTCAGAAGGTAGCATCAGCGGATAATGTGGCAGACCCATTGACTAAGCCACTGACATAGATGGTGTTTGAGAAACACGTGGAAAGTATGGGACTCCGGCTTGTACTAGATTGGACCTAAGTGCAAGTGGGAGCTGTTAGACAGTCTTGTATGCCCTTAGTTTCAATTGGATTTGATGTGCTTTTGTTATTTAGTGGAAATAAATTAAAGTGCATGTTTGATTCATGTTGTTTGGTATAATTCTGTGTAAGACCCCAAAATTGGACATTTATAGAAACTTGTGTTAGTTTTAAATGTTCATAGCCATTGGATAAGTCTGGGGAGATTTATCCTGCCAAGGCTGATACTGGTGTGCCACTAAGTGATGGGATGGCTTGTTTCGGCCATCAGGGTAAGACCCAAGGCACATGCAGTATGAGATTGCTTGAACCCTTGAACCAGACCAGATTTCCAGTATTGCCCTAGACCTTGGAGACAGATGGGCAAAACTGGAAAGTTACACCTGACCCCTAGACTCGATTATGACACATCACTAGGGGTCGGATCGGGCTGTCTTTGATGTGTCAATCAGTGAGATCCTTAGTGGGGGTCAAAACCTGGACATGTTGGGGCAGTCTGAGAATTCATATGAGTGAGTGGTCATAGTGACAGGATCAGCCCCTTTGTCGGACAATGGTAATGATCAGTAATGCACTCTCTCTGATGGAAACCAAACTGCCGGCAGTTGATTTCAATCGTTGGAATTTTGTTTTGCATAATAAGATATACATATATATATATATATATATATATATATATATATATATATATATATATATATATATATATATATATATATATGTATATGTACAGTTTCAAAAGATTTGCAAAAGGTTTTAATTCCCGGGATCCATGTGAGTAGAGAGTGCAGCACTGTTCCTTGCAGCCGAGAGAGAGGTCTTCTCTTGTCGGGCAGTGCTTGATCATTAAGGGCTGAGAGGTTAAGTGTAAGACCATTTAGGATAATACCTGATGGGCTAATCTTGCACCTGCCCATAGTCCCTGGGTTTTTATAAGGTGGCTTGGCCCAGGGACCACTTAATTTAAGTGTTGGGCCCATAGGGTCCATGTGATGGGCTCAAGGGGGTCACTGATCTTTCAGTGAATTCGGCTGGGACTTGTAATAAAGGCTGGGCCGAAACCATGTGGCTGGTGTGTAGATCAATGCTTGGGTCCCACGCCATACAAAGAAGCTCAACTGGGCAGTAGGTTGGAAACTAGTTAAACACTGAACACTTAATGGGCCAAAAGCCCATTTCGAACTGGGCTGATATGATCACCAATTCATAGGGCGAATCTGAGATTAGTGTTAGTAAAAGGATTGGGTCTTTGACCTTATCCACTCTATGAGACCAAATTCAAATTAGATTTGAATCTGGTAACCTCCTGATAAGATCAGGAGTTAACTAACTTGATCTGCAGATAGGATTAAGATTAACCTCTATCCAAATACTGATTTGGATTGGGATAACTCCCAAAATATTGGGAGGTTTCTTAATCAAGAAGAAAGAGGAGAAAACCCTAGCAGAAATATCAGATTTTGAACTAGGGGGTTTGAGTAAGCAAGAAACACATCCTGCAATCTGAGATTTGATCTCTCACAGACTCCAGAGAGAAGAGACAATTCTGCCCTCTTTGTCCCTGGACTTCTCCTCCTTCAGCCGCCGCCACTACCTATTGGAAGATTGTATCTTTGCAGCAACAGGAAGTCAAGAAAGCAGTTCTTGACAATAGTCTTGCAAGAAAGACACTAGGATTCGGTGTTCATGGTTTCCAGAGGGTTCTTGTGAAGAATCCAGTGTGTAGGACGCACCCTGCTAGTTCCGTTCCATCCACAACTGTGTCATATTCAGTAGGAGCGGATCTTGGTTACTTCTTTGGGTGTGAACACCAACTTTGGGAGATATTATTTCTCCAGATCAGGTATAATCCTTCATGTTTCCTTTTGGTTCAGATCTGGTTTGTTTATGGTTCAAGTAGGATCCTTGAATAATGTATTCTAAATTTAGGGAATATGATTCCCAGTTGGAAGAAGGTAGGAATTTTTTTTTGAAATTCGCCCCCCCCCCCATTCTACATCTTTCTTGGCGTCCATTAGATGGATCCTACCATTCTTTCAGCTTCATGCTAAAACAGACGACATGGAATTCTATTAGATGTTTATGAGGGTCCTCAGCTAGAAAGCCATGAAAAATAGTTAGTAATTGTATTAAACCAGATTTTAGCTCAAAGGCTACCTCAAGAGTGGGATATGTTATGCGCAGGGGCTGTTGGTTCATAATCAGTGCAGCCGACTCCCTTAATGTTCTCTCTCTATCAGCCATCCTTTCTTCCTCTTCGAAGATGGGTTGATCACAAGTTGGTAAGTCGAAATCTGAATTCACCCTTTTAGGGGAACGATACTTCTTTTGTTTCACCTCCTTCCTTAAATGACAGGTAGTCTTCTCAATTTCGGGGTTGTACTCGAGTTCACCTCATTGAGAAGCATGAGTCATAAAACATGAAGATTAATACAAATAGAAGGAAATAGATAAGAAATTAAAGTTGTTCCCTAGCAACGGCGCCAAAATTTTGACAGGTTGTCGAAGCCCTCAAAATTAGTGCTAGTCCCACAATAAAATGTTTGTAGTAAAAGTGGTACTAGGTCGAATTCCACAAGGAGCTAAACAATAATAGGAGTGGTTTGATCACCATTATCCATATCAAGCATGTAGAAATGAGCAAGGAAAACCAAATCATTAACTTTTACAAGAACACCCTCAACTACACCCTTAAATAGGGAGCATCATGTATGCCATAGGGAGCATCATGTCTCCCAAGACTTCTGAGGAGATTGATGGCATGAAAGATGTTCCCTATGCTTCTGCCATAGGGAGCATCATGTATGCCATGCTGTGCACTCGTCCTGACATAGCTCAGGCAGTGAGTGTACTAAGCAGATTTCAGGCCAACCCAAGGTAGGAGCATTGGACTGCTGTGAAAAACATACTTAAGTACCTTCGAAGGACAAAAGAGTTTTGTCTAGTATTCGACGGTAGCTCACTAAAGATCTAAGGGTATACAAATGCCGATTTCCAGTCAGACACAGATGATAGAAAGTCTACATCTGGATATGTTTTCACGATAGGATCGTGTGTTGTTTCCTGAGTGTCAGCAAACAAGGGTCCTAAGTTGCAAATTAATAGTCCACAACCCAAGCCGAACGCATTGCCGTAAGTGATGTTGCCTTATGAATGAAGGTGTTCATTCATGAATTTGGAATTCAGCACATCATCCATTCCATTGTTGTATGACAACACTGGACCTACGGGAGGATGATAGTAAGAGGTAGCATCAGCGGAGAATGTGGTAGACCCATTGACTAAGGCACTGACACAGAAAGTGTTTATGAAACACGTGGAAAGCATGAGACACCAGCTAGTACCTGATTGGACTTAAGTGCAAGTGGAAGCTGTTAGAGAGTTTTGTATGCCCTTAGCTTCAATCAAAATTGATGTACTTTATGAGTTTATTGTAAATGAATAAAAGTACATATTTGATTCATGTTCCCTTGGTATGTTTCTGTATATTACCCTTAAACAAGACACTTATTGAGACTCGTGTTAGTTTTGATTGTTCACAGCCAGTGGGTCGGTCTGGGGAGACCTATCCTGACAAAGCTGACACTGTGGTGCCACCAAGTCGGTTGGGGTGGCTTGTCTCAACTACCGGGGTGAGACCCTAGGCACATACAGTGTGAGATTAATTGAATCTTTGAACTAGACCAGATTTCCAGTGTTGCCCTGGACCTTGGAGATTGATGGGCAAAACTGGAAAGTTACCCTCGACCCCGAGACTCGACTATGATACTACACTAGGTGTCGGATCGGGCTGTCTTTGATGTACCAATCAGTGAGATCCTTAGCGGGGGTCAAAACCTGGGTATGTTGGGACAATCCGACAATTCATCTGAGTGGGTGATCATAGTGACAGGATCAGCTCCTTTGTCGGAACAAAGGTAATGATCGGGGATGCACTCTCACTGTTGGAAACAAAGACTGCCGGCAGCCGATTTCAACCGTTGAAATTTGTTTTGCAAAATATATTTTATATGAGATATAAAAGTATATATATTATGGTTTCTAAAATGTTTGCAAAAGGGTTTAAATTCCCGGGATCCATATAAGTGGAGAGTGCAACACTGTTCCTTGCAGCCGAGGGAGAGGTCCTCTCTTGTCGGGCAGTGTATGATCATTATGGGCTGAGAGGTTAAGTGTAAGACCATTGAGGATAATACCTGATGGACTAATCTTGCATCTGCCGACAGTCCCTGGGTGTTACAAGGTGGCTTGGCCCAGGGACCACTTAGGATAAGTGTTGGGCCCATAGATCCCATTTGATGGGTTTCAGGGGGTGCACTGTCTTTAACAGTGTATTCGACCAGGCCTTGTAACAAAGGCTGGGCCGAACCCATGTGGCTGATGTGTAGATCAATGCTTGGGTCCCACGCCATACAAGGAAGCCCAACTGGGCAGCAGTTAGGAAGGTTAAGTGAGCACATAAGCTCAATGGGCCTAAAGCCCATTTCGAACTGGGCTATTAATTTAGTTAATTAAAGGGGCGAATTCTGAGATGGATTAGCAGTAAGGATAGGGTCTTAATCCTATCCACTCAGAGAGTCCAGATCTGAATGTGATTCAGATCTAGAAACCTCGTAATAAGATTAGGATAAAGCTAATCTAATTTGCAGATAAGATAAGGGTTTATCCTTATCATTAGAAGAGAAGGCTGATCCAAATATGCTTTGGATAAGCACCTCCTAATGGGATTAGGAGCTGATCTTTTCAAGTTAACAAAACGAAGGAGGGGGCGGCAGCCTAGAGAGAGAGACCAAGAAACACATCAGATCCTCTTTAGTGCTGAAATTAAGAAGAGAGAATTTTGCACCCTGCGAATACTCTCTTGCCGCCTCCCTGCTCTTGCCGCCCTGTTTGCCAGTTCGATCTCCAACTGTGGGAGAAGTCAAGATTGGATCTTGACATCAATTCTTTGAGAAAGGATTGAAAAGGAAGCTGTGCTCACGTTCCATCCAGCTGTTTCTTGCGAAGGATAGAGTTCTTGGGGAAGAACACTGCTGATTCTGTTCCATCCTGCACTGCGCCATCTTCAGTGGGAGCAGTCTTTGGATCCTTCCTTGGGCGTGAACACCTTCGTTGGGAGATATTGCTTCTTCGTATCAGGTATCATTCTCTCCCATTCCTTTTGGTTCAGATCTGGTTCAGTTTAAGGTTCAAGATTTATCCTTGAAAATATGATTTTCTAAATAGGGAATGTGATTCCCAGTTGAAGGGGGAGAAAAATTTTTGAAATTCGCCCCTTATTCCGCAATCTTTGGGCGTCCATGTGATGGATCTCTCAACCCTTCAGGCCGAATTAACCATTTAATTAAATATCAATCCTTAGGCCCATTACTGGGAAAATTAGGGCTGACTTTCTGCCTTGATTAAACCCTAGAATTGGTCCAAACAGTTTGAACCAATCTTGGTTCGAATGGGTCTTGGGTTTGATTTTTAATTAAATCCTTAATTCAAGAAAATAATATGAAATTAAATAACTGATAAAAGAAAAACAAAAATAGTTAATCAGGGCTGTTCGCACACTCCATCCTACAAAACAGAGGTTAGATCACAGATTGTAGTTTCTGAAACTGCAAATCACAGATAGCGAATCTCCCATCTGCGAAATCTCCTTCTCTGCGCCGCCATCTTCAATCCAAAATTAAAAATAAATAGAAATCCTATTTCTGTTAATTATTACATCAGATCGAATGCCTATACATTGAGTCTAAAAATAAAAACAAAAAATTATTTACAGACCAAATGTAATAAATTCGATTCAAAAATTGCAAATCAAGATTTCGATCTCCTCTTGTATGAACAGCCCATAAATCCAAAAAATTATAAAGAACTATTCTAAATAATAATTAGATTTGTTAAAATTAATTTCAGATTATTTGCCCATTTCTTTTGGGAACAAATTTCCTAAAATCCATATCTGCGCAAATTGGGTAGAACGCCTTCTCCCTAATTACGCAGGTTCAAATCTGAAATAGAATGGTTCAAGATTTGAACCATGGCTCTGATACCACTGAAGGAATAGGAAACCATTATATGGACGCCCAAGATTGCGGAATAAAGGGGGGGTAAATTTCAAAAATTTTTCTTTCCCTTCAACTGGGAATCGAATTCCCTATTTAGAAAATCATATTTTCAAGGATCATTCTTGAACCATAAACTGAACCAGATCTGAACCAAAAGGAGGAGAGAGAGATAATACCTGATATAGAGAATTAATATCTCTTAACAGAGGTGTTCACGCCCAAGGTAGAAACTAGAATCTGCTCCCACTGAAGATGGCGTAGTGCAAGGTGGAGCAAAATCAGCAGTGTCCTTCTAAGAACTTGATTCTTCCCAAGAATCACCTGGGTGGCTAGTGAATACAACTCCTACCAATCTTTTCTCCAAAAGATTGGAATCATGATCTGATCTTGATTTTTCCCAAGCAATGGAGATCGAACTGCTATAGGCGGCAGCTGCAGGAAGGAGGCAGCTAGAGAGAATTTGCAGGGTGCAGAATTCTCTCCTCTGTGATCTCAGCTCTGAAGACAAGACTGTTGCTAGTGATTGTGTGTCTAAAGGCTACTGCCCCCTCTTCCTTTTATAGACGTAAAGGGATAATCCTTATCTTATCTGTAGATTAGATCAGCCAGCTCCTAATCTAATTAGGAAGTTTCCAAATCTAAATCTCATTTAGATCATGGACTCTCTGAGTGGATAGGGTGTGGGCCCAATCCTATCAGCTGATCTTATCTCATAATTCGCCCCTTAAAGACTAATCAAATTAGCCTAGTTGGAAATGGGCCTAAGGCCCATTTAGGGTTATGTATTCATTAAACCTTCCAAACTACTGCCTAGTTGGGCTTCTTTGTTTGGTGTGGGACCCAAACATTGATTTACACATCAGCCACATTGGTTCAGCCTAGCCTTTGTTACAAGGCCTGGCCGAATACACTGTTATGGACAGTGCACCCCCTGAAAATCTATCAGATGGGCTCTATGGGCCCAACACTTACCCTAAGTGGTCCCTGGGCCAAGCCACCTTGTAACACCCAGGGACTGTGGGCAGATGCAAGATTAGCCCATCAGGTATTATCCTCAATGGCCTTACACTCACCCTCTCAGCCCATAATGATCATACACTACCCAACAAAAGAGGACCTCTCCCTCGGCTGCAAGGAACAGTGTTGCACTCTCCACTTATATGGATCCCGGGAATTAAAACCCTTTTGCAAACATTTAAGAAACCATAATATATATACTTTTATATCTCATATAAAATATATTTTGCAAAACAAATCTCAACGATTGAAATCGGCTGCCGGCAGTTTTGGTTTCCATCAGTGAGAGTGCATCCCCGATCATTACCTTTGTCCAACAAAGGGGCTGATCCTGTCACTATGATCAACTACTCAGATGAATTCTCAGACTGTCCCAACATACCCAGGTTTTGACCCCCGCTAAGGATCTCACTGATTGGTATATCAAAGACAGCCCAATCCGACACCTAGTGCAGTATCATAATCGAGTCTAGGGATCGGGTGTAACTTTCCAGTTTTTCCCATCAATCTCCAAGGTCCAGGGCAATACTGGAAATCTGGTCCAGTTCAAAGATTCAATTAATCCCACACTGTATGTGCCTTGGGTCTCACCCCGATAGCTGAGATAAGCCACCCCAACCGACTTGGTGGCACCACAGTGTCAGCCTTGTCAGGATAGGTCTCCCTAGACCGACCCACTGGCTGTGAACATTCTAAACTAACACGAGTCTCATTAAGTGTCCAGTTTAAGGGTATTACACAGAAACATACCAAGGGAACATGAATCAAATATGCACTATTATTCATTTATATTAAACTCATAAAGTACATCAATTTGATTGAAGCTAAGGGCATACAAAACTGTCTAACACCTCGATCAGATCGAAGGGCTTTAATTTCTCTCCCCAACTGTTTCTCAACCTCTTGTCTAAACTCTTTGAACTTTTCAAAGGATTCAGACTTGTGTCTCATTAGGTACACGTAACCATATCGTGAGAAATCATCTGTGAAGGTGATGAAATACACGTGTTGATTTCGTGTCCTAACACTCAGGGGACCACATACATCCGTATGTATTATGTCAAGTGTGTCTGTACATCTTTCAGGCTTACCGTTAAATGGCTGTTTCATCATCTTGCCTTGTAGGCAAGGCTCACAGGTGGGAAGATCTTCTACAGTTTAGAAAATCCAAAAGACCATCCTTTACCAACCTTGTGATTCGGTCAACACTGATGTGGCCAAGTCAGTAATGCCACAGACATGTGGGATTAACTGTGTCACGGGCTCTCTTCTTGGGGATTTCAGCCGACATAGTTTCGATTATGTTAGTTTCTAGAGAAGGATGTAGAACATAGAGACTGTTCACCAGTTCTCCGTATGCGATGAATCTATTATTTCTTTTAATAGTAAGTGTATAACTAATGAAGACAGAATAACCATCTACACACAGTTTTGAAACGGAAATCAAATTTCTCCTTAAATTTTGTACATAATGACAATCTTTTAGTACAATTATTCCTTCTCTAAAAATTAACTCCATGGTTCCTATTGCTGCAGCTGCAACAGTTGTAGTAGTCCCCAACTAGAGTGTAACTTCTACTTCACTCAGCCTTTTGCTTACCTTGAACCCCTGCAGTGAGTTACACACATGAGTTGAAGCCCTGGAGTCAATATACCAGGACGCAGAAGCTACCAATAAATTGGTTTCTATAACACAAGTTTCGAAATTACCTTTCTTGGATTCCAGGTAGGCAGGATAGTTCCTTTTCCAGTGTTCGATCTTTTTGCAGAAGTGACAAGCATCCGATGCTTTGTCTTTCTTCTGCTTTTTACACTTTGTGGCTTTCTTCTATGGCTTCTTTGCCTTCCTCTTTCTCTTGGCCATCTTTCTAGCTTTAAAATGCATAGCTATAGGCTCATCCTTTCTAATCAATTCTTTGGCTCTTTGCAACATATTGCTGAGCTCTTGCAAGCTGACATTCAACTTGTTCATGTTATAGTTCATGATGAAGGGATTAAAGGAAGGAGGCAAAGAAATAAGGATAGCATCTATCTGGGTTGCTAGGTCCAGTCCAGATCCAAGAGCCTCCAGTTCATTGATGTATCCCATCATCCGAAGACAATGGTTGTGAACTTGTTGGCCCTTGGACATTTGTGTGGTCATAAACTGTTTCAAGACCTTTTGTCGATTAGAACAATTCCGCTTTTCAAACATCGTCTTGAGACTGTCCAATATGTCATTGGCAAGTTTGATCTGATCAAATTGCCTCTGTATTGGGTTGTCAAAGGAGGCAATGATGTAACACCGGGCAAGGGAGTTTTTCTCCTCCCATTCCTGATAGTCTCTCCTTCGGGCCTCAGAACCCCTATCACCCAAATGCTCCAAGGCAGGATTCTTTGCCACTTTGTCCAGCTTTTTAGAAGCTAGGACCAGCATAAGGTCCCTGTACTAGTCGGCATAGTTTGGGCCCTTAAGCTTGTTGTTGTCAAGAAGCTTTGCAAATGATCCATTTGCCATTTTCTGATAAAAGAGCAAACATCAGTCCACAACCTAATTTGATTCATGTTCATTTCATAGATATGGCTTTTAATCTACGATCCATTTCCATTTATTAATCTCTGAGATTTCCCTCCTTTCTCAGTGATGGAGACTACGGGCTGTATCTGGAAATGTGGGAAATCAAAATAGGGTGCATGGAGCCAACTATTTCAGCTGCAAAACCCCACCACCTTTCTATGAAGGATCATATCCACTCATCATATGAGTTTTCCCTTTGGCCTCTGTCAGACAAGGTTCAGAGCCATTTTCAGGTAAACCTTTCAGTCTAGTGAGTGTTCACTGATGTGTGGCTCATTGTGACACTAGCAAGTGCACTAGCCGTTCAAGTAATAAAGTAGTGAGTGAAGTATCGTTCCCACGAGGATTTAGGAAACAATTACCAATACTAAATTGAGCACTTCTTATCTGATCAACAAATAAATCAAAACTCTAATGAAAGCTAAGAAATCCTAAATTAAAATCTATCTAAATCATTGGTCCAATTGCCTTCAAATCAGGTTAGAAGAGTAAGCAGTAAATGTCAATCTCAGAATTCAGCAATCTATCAATTTGGATCATTCGAATAAATCATGATTGAGCCTTGGTTTGGTGAAACCCCAAGGTCATGAACAGCCTCTCTCAAGCGCATGTTCATCCTATGCATGAGTGACGGTTCTTCTATCTCTAGCAAGAATCTAATCCCCATGCATGCATTTCTTCAAACACTTCTAAGGCATCAATTCAAATCTGAATTGATCACCAACTGAATTGTGCAAGTTATCTCTAACCTTGCACTCAATTCAGTTCTTGAATAGTAGATCTGATTTCCTAGAGTCTCTCTCAAGCACTCTAGGAATTCCAAGCTGTAGATTAATTCGGCCAATCTAAAAATTGCAGATCTGAATTCTCTTTCAAGCAATTCAGATCTTGCAATCTCAGATCTGAGAATTCAGATCTGAGTTTTGAAGGTTAGTTGGCCGAATTACTCTACAATAACACCCTTATTCAAGAAACTTCAAGTATAATTCATGACCATTTGAATGAATCAAAAAGAATTAGATTGCTGAACTGAAATTTTACAAGCTGAAATACATCAAGGAAGAATGGAAAAGGAGAAAGAAGAAAGAAAATATAACAAAGAAACTGAATTCAAATCAAAAGAGAATGAAACTACAAATGATTTATTACAAAAGATCTATGAATCACAAACCCTCAATTCGAACTCACCTTCTCTTCTATCTTGCTTGTCTTGAACTTCCTTCAGCCCTTTTTCTTCTTCTTCCTTGCGCCTAGCCTTCTTCTCTTCTCTTCTCTCAAGGTGGCCGAACCTCTAAGAGTGGGAGAGCCTTCCTCTGAAGCAATTGAACAACTTTCTCCCCTCCTAGAGGCCTCCTTATATAGTTTTTCAAGGGGGCTCTTGCCCCTTCTTGAAGCCTCTAGAATGGGGTGTATTACACCTTTCATGAACCTTCTAGAGTGCTCCCTCCTTCTCTTCAAGAAACTCCTAGAAGTTGCCGCCCCTAGCTCCCTTTGGGCTGCTATTTGGGCTACAACTTAGCTTGCTTTTGAGCTCATGTGGGCTACACTCTAGGCTGTTATTTGGGATAAAAATGGGCTGGGCCGAAATTTCCTTCTTGCTAGGCTTCTTCCCTTGGATTTTCCAAAGAGTTTCACTTGCTCTTCTTGGGCCGAATGAAATTCTCTTGTTCTCATGGCTGGGCCGGGCTGAACTTGATAAATTTTGGGTTTTCTTTTCTTGCTTTTGCCTTTTTTTTGTTGATTTGGCTCCCCCTGAAATCTTTCTTGCAATCAAGCTAAAATAGGGCAAAATTTAATTAAACCATCATAAAATTTCATGCAAAAACCTCATAAAATATAGATAAATTGTAGGTTCATCACTCACCCATCATGCTAATGATGGAAGGCCTTTAGAGAGTTCATCATATGAATCTCTCTATCACGTGTAGTCATATTAGCTAGAGGGAACAGTTAATTACGCCCTAGTTTGATTTAGGTCAAACCAAAGTGGCTCCCACTGACTTTCATAAAGTCAGATTTTGGTGGGCCTTAAATCGGCTAGGGTTCCGCACGTAACCTCTTGATGAGGTGTGGGGTCCACCACTGAGGGAGGTCATCCAATGACCAAAAGGTACATCATGGTAATGATGTGCATTCAGCCATGGTGTGCCCAAGAGCCACTGTCGAATGAGCATGGGCCAAGCACTTATGGCCCATGCACGCAGCACATCACACATCCAAACATCTCATGCAGGGATAAATTGATCTAATCAATTAATTATCTATAAGGCCCATTGGAAGCCCATTAAAAATCCATAATATTTACCATTAATATTATCTAGGTATATGGGGTGAATTAGGGTTACCCAGTTCGGCCCATGTAACTTTATCCTTTGAAGTGGGCTTTTTTAGCAATATTAACTATTTAAAACTGGGCCTTTATAGGTTGGGCCGAATTAACCATTTAATTAAATATCAATCCTTTGGCCCATTATTGGGAAAATTAGGGTTGACTTTCAGCCATGATTAAACCCTAGATTTGGTCCAAACAGTTTGAACCAATCTTGGTTCAAATGGGTTTAGGGTTTGATCTTTAATTAAATCTTTAATTCAAAAAAATAATCTGAAATTAAATAACTGATAAAAGAAAATCAAGAATCAGTTAAACAGGGCTGTTCGCACACTCCATCCTATAAAACAGAGGTTAGATCACAGATTGCCGTTTCACAAACTGCAAAGTGCAGATAGCGAATGTCCCATCTACGAAATCTCCTTCTCTACGAAATCTCCCTTTCTGTGCCGCCATCTTTGATCCAAAATAAAATTAAATAGAAATCCTATTTCTATTAATAATTACATCAGATTGAATGCCTATACATTGAGTATAAAAATTAAAAAAAAAAAATTATTTACAGACTAGATGTAATAAATAAATCAAGAAACTGCAAATCTTGCAGTTATCTCTACGCAAATCAAGAATTCGATCTCCTCTTGTACGAACAACCCATAAATCAAGAAAATCGTATTGAACTATTCTAAACAATAATCAGATTTATATAAAATTAATTTTAGAATATTTGTCCATCAAATTTTGAAACAATTTTCTCAAAACCCATATCTGCGCAAATTGGGTAGAACGCCTTCTCCCTATTTGCGCAGGTTCAGATCAGAAATAGAATGGATCAAGATTTGAACCATGGCTCTGATACCACTGAAGGGATGGCAAATCCATTACATGGACACCCAAAGATTGCGGAAGAAGGGGGCGAATTTCAAAAAAAATTTCTCTCCCTTCAATTGGGAATCGAATTCCCCATTTAAAAAATCATATTTTCAATGATCATTCTTGAACCATAAACTGAACCAGATCTGAACCAAAAGGAGTAGGGAGGGATAATACTAGATACAGAGAAGTAGTATCTCCCAATGGAAGTGTTCACGCCCAAGGAACGATCCAAAATCTGCTCCCACTGAAGATGGCGTAGTGCAAGGTTGAGCAGAATCAATAGTGTTCTTCCAAAAGAACTTGACCCTCTGCAAGAATCAACTAGGTGGCTTGTGAATACAACTCCCACCAATCTTTTTTTCAAAAGATTGGTATCAAGATCAAATCTTGATTTCTCCCAAGAATTGGAGATCGAACTGCTGTAGACGGCGGCTATAGGAAAGAGGCAGCAAGAGAGTATTTGCAGGGTGCAGAATTCTCCCTTCTAGTAATCTCAACTCTGATGACAAGGATCTCTAGATTGCATTGCAAGTAAAAAGGATACCACCCCCTCTTCCTTTTATAGACTTAAAGGGATCAGCTCCTAATCCCATTAGGAATTGCTAACCCAAATCATATTTGGATTAGAAGTCCCTTTAAGTGATAAGGGATAACCCTTATCTTATCTGCAGATTAGATCAGCCATCTCCTAATCTAATTAGGAGGTTTCCAGATCTAAATTTCATTTAGATCTTGGACTCTTTGAGTGGATAGGGTCTGGGTCCAATCCTATCACCTGATCCATCTCAGAATTCGCCCCTTAAGTGACTAATCAAATTAGCCCAGTTCGAAATGGGTTTAAGGCCCATTTAAAATTATGTATTCATTAAGCCTTCTAAACTGCTGCCCAATTGGGCTTCCTTGTATCGCGTGGGACCCAAACATTGATCTACACATCAGCCACATGGGTTCAGCCCAGCCTTAGTTATAAGGCTGGCCGAATACACTGTTATGGATAGTGCACCCCTTGAAACCCATCAGATGGGCACTATGGGCCCAACACTTACCCTAAGTGGTCCCTAGGCCAAGCCACCTTATGACACCCAGGGACTGTGGGCAGATGTAAGATTAGCCCATCAGGTATTATCCTCAATGGTCTTACACTTAACCTCTCAGCCCATAATGATCATACACTACCCGACAAGAGAGGACCTCTCCCTCGGCTGCAAGGAACAGTGTTGCACTCTCTACTTATATGGATCCCGGGAATTAAAACATTTTGCAAATCATTTTGAAACCATAATATATATACTTTTATATCTCATATAAAATATATTTTGCAAAAAAAATCTCAAGGATTGAAATCGGCTACCAATAGTCTTGGTTTCCATCAATGAGAGTGCATCCCCGATCATTACCTTTGTCCGACAAAGGGGCTGATCCTGGCACTATGATCACCCACTTAGATGAATTCTCAGACTGTCCCAACATACCAAGGTTTTGACCCCCGCTAAGGATCTCACTAATTGGTATATCAAAGACAGCCTAATCGAACACCTAGTGTAGTATCATAATCAAATCTAGGGTCCGATGTAACTTTCCTGTTTTGCCCATCAATCTCCAAGGTCCAGGGCAATACTGGAAATCTGGTCCATTTCAAAGATTCAATTAATCCTACACTGTATGTGCCTAGGGTCTCACCCCGGCATCTGAGACAAGCCACCCCAATCGACTTGGTGGCACCACAGTTTCAGCCTTGTCAGGATAGATCTCCCCAGACTGACCCACTGGCTGTGAACATTCTAAACTAACACGAGTCTCATTAAGTGTCTAGTTTGAGGGTATTACACAGAAACATACCAAGGGAACATGAATCAAATATGCACTTTTATTCATTTACAATAAACTCATAAAGTACATCATTTTGAGTGAAGCTAAGGGCATACAAAAACTATCCAACATACTGTGAAAACAATACTTAAGTACCTTCAAAGGACAAAAGAGTTTTGTCTAGTATTCGATGGTAGCTCACTACAGATTCAAGGGTATACAGATCCTAATTTCAAGTCAGATCTAGATGATAGAAAGTCTACATTTGGATATGTTTTCATGATAGGATCGTGTGTTGTTTGCTGGAAAAGCAGCAAACAGGGGTCCACTGTAGACTCCACGACCGAGGCTGAGTACATTGCTGCAAGAGAGGCTGCCAAAGAAGCCGTGTGGATCAAGAAGTTCGTTCACGAGTTGGGAGTAGTTCCATCCAACACATCACCCATCCCATTGTTGTGTGACAACAATGGAGCGATTGCTTAGGCTAAGGAGCCACGAGCTGACTCGAAGTCGAAGCACATCGAGAGGAAAATGTAGCAGACCCATTGACAAAGCCATTTTCACTGAAAGTGTTTAAGAAACACATGGAAAGCAAGTGGGAGCTGTTAGACAATTTTGTATGCCCTTAGCTTCAATCAAGATGATGTACTTTATGTGTTTATTGTAAATGAATAAAAGTGCATATTTGATTCATGTTCCCTTGGTATGTTTCTGTGTAATACCCTTAAACTGGACACTTAATGAGGCTTGTGTTAGTTTAAAATGTTCACAGCCAATGGGTCTGTTTGGGGAGACCTATCCTGACAAGGCTGACACTTTGGTGTGGTGCCACCAAGTCAGTTGGGGTGGCCTGTCTCAGCTACTAGGGTGAGACCCTAGGCACATATAGTGTAGGATTAATTGAATCTATGAACTGGACCAGATTTCCAGTATTGCCTTGGACCATAGAGATTGATGGGCAAAATTGGAAAGTTACACCGGACCCTTAGACTCGATTATGATACTGCACTAAGTGTCGGATTGAGCTGTCTTTGATATATCAATCAGTGAGATCCTTAGTGGGGGTCAAAACCTGGGTATGTTGGGACAGTCTGAGAATTCATCTAAGTGGGTGATCATAGTGACAGGATCATCCCCTTTGTCGGACAAAGGTAATGATCGGGGATGCACTCTCACTGATGGAAACCAAGACTGCCAACAGTCGATTTCAATCATTGAGATTTGTTTTGCAAAATATATTTTATATGATATATAAAAGTATATACATTATGGTTTCGAAATGATTTGCAAAAGGTTTTAATTCTCGGGATCCATATAAGCAAAGAGTGCAACACTGTTCCTTAAAGCCAAGGGAGAGGTCCTCTCTTGTCGGGCAGTGTATGATCATTATGGGCTGAGTGGTTAAGTGTAAGACCATTGAGGATAATACCTAGTGGGCTAATCTTTCATCTGCGCACAGTCCCTGGGTATTAGAAGGTGGATTGGCTCAGGGACCACTTAGGGTAAGTGTTGGGCCCATAGAGCCCATAAGATGGGTTTCAGGGTGTGCATTGTCCAAAATAGTGTATTCGGCCAGGCCCCCATGTGGCTGATGTGTAGATCAATGTTTTTGTCCCACGCCATACAAGGAAGCCCAACTGTGCAGCAGTTTGGATGGCTAAGTGAATACATAACCTTAAGTGGGCCTTAAAGCCCATTTCGAATTGGGCTGGTTTGACCAGTCATTTAAAGGGGCGAATTCTGAGATGTATCAGCTGATAGGATTGGGCCCAGACCCTATCCACTTAGAGAGTCCAACATCTAAATGACATTTGCACCTGGAAGCCTCCTAATCAGATTAGGAGATGGCTGATCTGATCTGTAGATAAGATAAGGGTTATCCCTTATCACTTAAAGGGACTACTTATCCAAATATGATTTGGATTAGCAACTCCTAATGGGATTAGGAGCTGATCCCTTTAAGATTATAAAAGGAGGTGGGGGCAGCAGCCTTTTGAAATGCAACCAACACATTCTTGTCTTTAGAGTTGAAATCACAAGAAGAGAGAATTCTACACCCTGCAAATACTCTCTTGCCGCCTCCTTCCTGCAGCCGCCACCTCCAGCAGTTCGATCTCCTATTCCCTATAGAAGTAATCAATATTTGATCTTGATAACAATCTTTTGGAGGAAAGATTGATTGGAGTTGTATTCACAAGCCATCCTATTGATTCTTGCGAAGGGTCAAGTTCTTTTGGAAGAACACTGTTGATTCTGCTCCATCCTGCACTGCACCATCTTCAGTGGGAGCAGATTTTGGATCCTTCATTGGGCGTGAACACCTCCATTGGGAGATACTGTTTCTCCGTATCAGGTATAATCCTTTCCTACTCCTTTTGGTTCAGATTTGGTTCAGTTCATGGTTCAAGAATGATATTTTAAAATATGATTTTCTAAATAGGGAATGTGATTCCTAGTTGAAGGGAGAGAAAAATTTTTGAAATTCGCCCCCTTATTCTGCAATCTTTGGGTGTCCATGTGATGGATATCCTATCCCTTCATCCAGGCCACCAGGCTGTTATGGTTATGACCAGGATAGTTACCTGGTGGAAGCCTTGACTAGTGAGGAGGATCCCGTGACTTATGTGGAAGCTATGTTAGTCATAGATTCCCAGAAGTGGGTGGAGGCCATGAGATCCAAGATGGACTTGATGGAGGCCAATGAAGTCTAGACTCTAGTAGATCTGCCCTCTAGGGTAAAACAATCTATTACAAATGGATCTATAAGAGGAACAACGGCCCCGATGGCAAGATTGAGACCTATATAGCTCGTTTGGTGGTGAAAGGGTATACTCAGAAAGAAGGCATCGACTATGAGGAAACCTTTTCACCCGTGGCCATGCTTAAATCCATTAAGATCTTGCTAGCTGTAGCAGCAAACCATGTCTATGAGATTTGGCAAATGGATGTCAATATTGCATTCCTGAATGGAGATCTTAGTGAAGATATCTACATGCAGTAGTCGCAAGGCTTCATTGCTGCTGGTCAGGAACACAGGGTAAGTAAACATAATAGATCCATATATGGACTTAAGCAAGCTTCTAGGAGTTGGAACATCCATTTTGACTCCACCTTCAAATCGTTTGACTTTGAGTGGAATCCGGATGAGCCCTGTGTTTATAAGAAGTCTAGTGGGAATAAGGTCACCCTTTTCGTATTGTATGTGGATGATATCCTACTCAATGGGAATGATGTAGGAATGTTGACTTCGGTCAAAGTGTGGCTTTCACAGCAATTCCCCAAGAAAGATCTTGGAGAAGCTTCCTATAAAAGCGGATAATTGGATTATCCCAGGCTGCTTGCATTGACAAAATTGTCAAAAGATACAACATGGAGAACTCCAAGAAAGGGGATGAGATTGTGGGCATGAGAGACGTTTCCCTATGCCTCAGCTGTAGGGAGCATCATGTATGCCATGCTCTGCACTCGCCCAGACATTGCTCAGGCGGTGACTATGGTAAGTAGATTTCCGGCCAACTCGGGGCAGGAGCAGATTTTAGGCCAACCCGGGGTAGGAGTATACTGATGCTGATTTCCAGTCGCATCCAGATGATAAAAATCTACATCTGGGTATATTTTCATGATAGGATCATGTGCTATTTGCTGGAAAAGCGACAAACAGGGGTCAACTGCAGATTCCACAACCGAGGCCGATTACATTGCCGCAAGTGAAGCTGCCAAGGAAGCCATGTGAATGGAAAAATTCATACACGAATTGGGAGTGATTCCGTTGAGCACATCACCCATCCGTTGTTAGACAGTTTTGTATGCCCTTAGCTTCAATCAAACTTGATGTACTTTATGAGTTTATTGTAAATGAATAAAAGTGCATATTTGATTCATGTTCCCTTGGTATGTTTCTATGTAATACCCTTAAACTGGACACTTATTGAGACTTGTGTTAATTTAGAATGTTCACAGCCAGTGGGTCGGTCTGGGGAGACCTATCCTGACAAGGCTGACACTGTGTTGCTACCAAGTCGGTTGGGGTGGCTTGTCTCAGCTACCGGGGTGATACCCTAGGCACATACAGTGTGGGATTAATTGAATCTTTGAACTGGACCAGATTTCCAGTATTGCCCTAGACCTTGGAGATTGATGGGCAAAACTGGAAAGTTACACCCGACCCATAGACTCGATTATGATACTGCACTAGGTGTCGGATCAGGGTGTCTTTGATGTACCAATCAGTGAGATCCTTAGCGGGTGTCAAAACCTGGGTATGTTGGGACAATCCGAGAATTCATCTGAGTGGGTGATCATAATGACAGGATCACCCCCTTTGTCGGACAAAGGTAATGATCGGGGACGCACTCTCACTATTGGAAACCAAGACTACCGGTAGCCAATTTCAACCGTTGAGATTTGTTTTGCAAAGTATATTTTATATGAGATATAAAAGTATATATATTATAGTTTCTAAAATGTTTGCAAAAGGTTTTACTTCCCGGGATTCATAAAAGTGGAGACTAAAACAATGTTCCTTGCAGCCGAGGGAGAGGTCCTCTCTCGTCGGGCAGTGTATGATCATTAAGGGCTGAGAGGTTAAGTGTAACACCATTGAGGATAATACCTGATGGGCTAATCTTGTGCCCACAGTCCCTGGGTGTTACAAGGTGACTTGGCCCAGGGACCACTTAGGATAAGCGTTGGGCCCATAGAGCCCATTCGATGGGTTTCAGGGGGTTCACTGTCTTTAATAGTGTATTCGACCAGGCCTTGTAACAAAGGCTGGGCCGAACCCATGTGGCTGATGTGTAGATCAATGCTTGGGTCCATGCCATACAAGGAAGTCCAACTGGGCAGCAGTTAGAAAGGTTAAGTGAGCACATAAGCTTGATGGGCCTAAAGCCCATTTCGAATTGGGCCATTTATTTAGTTATTTAAAGGGGCGAATTCTGAGATGGAAAAGCAGATAGGATAGGGTCTTAATCCTATCCACTCAGAGAGTCCAGATCTGAATGTGATTCAGATCTAGAAACCTCCTAATGGGACTAAGATAAAGCTAATCTAATCTGCAGATAAGATAAGGGTTTATCCTTATCACTAGAAGAGAGGGCTGATCCAAATATGAATTGGATACGCACCTTCTAATGGGATTAGGAGCTGATCTTTTAAGTTAACAAAAGAAAGGAGAGGGCGGCAGCCTTGAGAGAAAACAATAAGAAACACATCAGATCCTCTTTAGTGCTGAAATCAAGAAGAGAGAATTCTGCACCCTGCGAATACTCTCTTGCCGCATCCCTGCTCTTGTCGCCCTGTTTGCTAGTTCGATCTCCAGCTGTGGGAGAAGTCAAGGTTGGATCTTGACATCAGTTCTTTGAGAAATGATTGAAAAGAAAGCTGTGCTCACCTACCATTCTACTGATTCTTGCGAAGGACAGAGTTCTTGGGGAAGAACACTACTGATTCTGCTCCATCCTGCACTGTGCCATCTTCAGTGGGAGCAGTCTTTGGATCCTTCCTTGGGCGTGAACACCTTCGTTGGGAGATATTACTTCTCCGTATCAGGTATTATTCTCTCCCATTCATTTTGGTTCAGATCTGGTTCAGTTTAAGGTTCAAGATTTATCCTTGAAAATATGATTTTCTAAATAGGGAATGTGATTCCCAGTTGAAGGGAGAGGAAAATTTTTTGAAATTCACCCCTTATTCCGCAATCTTTGGGCGTCCATGTGATGGATCTCTCATCCTTTCATTGGGAGTGATTCCGTTGAGCACATCACCCATCCCGTTGTTGTGTGAAAACAATGGAGCAATCGCCCAACCTAAAGAGCCTCGGGCCCACTCGAAGTCAAAGCACATCGAGAGGAAGTACCATGTACTACGGGAGATCATTGGTAGAGGGGACGTCCTAATTCAGAAGGTAGCTGAAAGCGATGAGAGATCCATCACATGGATGCCCAAAGATTGCGGAATAAGGGACGAAATTCAAAAAGTTTTCTTCTCCCTTCAACTGGGAATCACATTCCCTATTTAGAAAATCATATTTTCAAGGATAAATCTTGAACCTTAAACTAAACCAGATCTGAACCAAAAGGAATGGGAAAGAATAATACCTAATACGGAGAAGTAATATCTCCCAACGAAGGTGTTCATGCCCAAGGAAGGATCCAAACACTGCTCCCACTAAAGATGGCGCAGTGCAGGATGGAGCAGAATTAGCAGTGTTCTTCCCCAAGAACTCTGTCCTTCGCAAGAAACAGTAGAATGGAACGTGAGCACAGCTTCCTTTTCAATCCTTTCTCAAAGAACTGATGTTAGGATCCAATCTTGACTTCTCCCACAGCTGGAGATCGAACTGGCAAACAGGGCGACAAGAGCAGGGAGGCGGCAAGAGAGTATTCGCAGACTGCAGAATTCTCTCTTCTTGATTTCAGCACTAAGGAGGATCTGATGTGTTTCTTGTTGGTCTCTTTCAAGGCTGCCACCCCCTCCTTCTTTTTGTTAACTTAAAATATCAGCTCCTAATCCCATTAGGAGGTGCTTATCCAAATCATATTTGGATCAACCTTCTCTTCTAGTGATAAGGATAAACCCTTATCTTATCTGCAGATTAGATTAACTTTATCCTAATACCATTAGGATGTTTCTAGATCTGAATCACATTCAGATCTGGACTCTCTAAGTGGATAGGATTAAGACCCTATCCTATCTGCTAATCCATCTCAGAATTCGCCCCTTTAACTAAATAAATAGCCCAGTTCGAAATGGGCTTTAGGCCCATTAAGCTTATGTGTTCACTCAACCTTCCTAACTGCTGCCCAGTTCGGCTTCCTTGTATGGCGTGGGAACCAAGCATTGATCTACACATCAGCCACATGGGTTTGGCCCAGCCTTTGTTACAAGGCCTGGTCGAATACACTGTTAAAGACAGTGCACCTCCTGAAACCCATCAAATGGGATCTATGGGCCCAACACTTACCCTAAGTGGTCCCTAGGCCAAGCCACCTTGTAACACCCAGGGACTGTGGGCAGATGCAAGATTAGCCCATCAGGTATTATCCTCAATGGTCTTACACTTAGCATCTCAGCCCTTAATGATCATACACTGCCGGACAAGAGAGGACCTCTCCCTCGGCTGCAAGAAATAGTGTTGCACTTTCCACTTATATGGATCCCGGGAATTAAAACCTTTTGCAAACATTTTAGAAACCATAATATATATCATTTTATGTATATATTGGTACATCAAAGACAAACCATAATATATATACTTTTATATATATATATTGGGTTTGTCCCAACATACCCAGGTTTTGACCCTCGCTAAGGATCTCACTGATTGGTACATCAAAGACACCCTGATCCGACACCTAGTGCAGTATCATAATCAAGTCTAAGGGTCGGGTGTAACTTTCCAGTTTTGCCCATCAATATCCAAGGTCCAGGGCAATACTGGAAATCTGGTCCAGTTCAAAGATTCAATTAATCCCACACTGTATGTGCCTGGGGTCTCACCCCGGTAGCTGAGACAAGCCACCTCAACTGACTTGATGGCACCACAGTGTCAGCCTTGTCAGGATAGGTCTCCCCAGACCGACCCACTGGCTGTGAACTTTCTAAACTAACACGAGTCTCAATAAGTGTCCAGTTTAAGGGTATTACACAGAAACACACCAAGGGAACATGAATCAAATATGCACTTTTATTCATTTACAATAAACTCATAAAGTACATCAATTTTGATTGAAGCTAAGGGCATACAAAACTGTCTAACAGTAGCATCAGTAGATAATGTGGCAGGGCCATTCACTAAGCCTCTGACACAGAAGGTGTTTGAGAAACGCGCGGAAAGTATGGGACTTCGGCTTTTACCAAATTGGACCTAAGTGCAAGTGGGAGCTGTTAGACAGTTTTGTATGCCGTTAGCTTCAATCTGATTTGATGTACTTTTGATATTTAGTCTAAATAAATAAAGTGCATGTTTGATTTGTGTTGTTTGGTATAATTCTGTGTAAGACCCTAAAATTGGACACTTACTGAGATTCGTGTTAGTTTTAAATGTTCACAGCCATTGGATAAGTCTGGGGAGATTTATCCTGCCAAGGCTGACACTGGTGTGCCGCCAAGTGTTGCGATGGCCTGTCTCGACCACCAGACATGTACTATGGGATTACTCAAATCCTTGAATCGGACCAGATTTCTAGTATTGCCCTAGACCTTGGAGATAGATGGGAAAAACTGGAAAGATACACCTAACCCCTAGACTCGATTATGACACTTCACTAGGTGTCAGATCGAGCTGTCTTTGATATGCCAATCAGTGAGATCCTTAGCGGGGGTCAAAACCTGGGCATGTTGGGGCAGTCTGAAAATTCATCTGAGTGGGTGATCATAGTGATAGGATCAGCCCCTTTTTCGGACAAAGGTACTGATCGGGAATGCACTCTCTCTGATGGAAACCAAACTACCGGTAGTTGATTTCAATCATTGGAATTTTTTGTTTTGCAAAATTTATATATATATATATATATATATATATATATATATATATATATATATATATATATATTTGTATGGTTTTGAAATATTTGCAAATGGTTTTATTTCCTATGATCTATGTGAGTGGAGAGTGTAGCATTGTTCCTTACAGCCAAGGGAGAGGTCCTCTCTTGTCGGGTAGTGCTTGTTGATTAAGGGCTAAGAGTTTAAGTGTAAGACCATTTAGGATAATACCTGATGGGCTAATCTTGCACCTGCCCATAGTCCCAGGGTTTTTATAAGACTGCTTGGGGTTTTATTTCCTATGATCCATGTGAGTGGAGAGTGTAGCATTGTTCCTTACAGCCAAGGGAGAGGTCCTCTCTTGTCGGGTAGTGCTTGTTGATTAAGGGCTAAGAGGTTAAGTGTAAGACCATTTAGGATAATACCTGATGGACTAATCTTGCACCTGTCCATAGTCCCAGGGTTTTTATAAGACTGCTTGGCCCAGGGACCACTTAATGTAAGTGTGGGGCCCATTGGGTCCATGTGATGGGCTTAGAGGCTCACTGAACTTTTCAGTGAATTCGGCTGGGCCATGTAATAAAGGCTAGGCCGAACCCATGTGGTTGGTGTATAGATCAATGCTTAGGTCCCACGCCATACAATGAAGCCCAACTGGGCAGCAGATTGGAAATTAGTTAAACATTGAACACTTAGTGAGCCAAAAGCCCATTTCGAGCTGGGCTAATATGATCACCCATCTCTGGGGTGAATCTGAGATTAATGTTAGTAAAAGGATTGGGCCTTTAACCTTATCCACTATGGGAGACCAAATTCAAATCAGAATTGAATCTGGTAACCTCCTGATAAGATCAGGAGTAAGCTAACTTAATGTACAGATAGGATTATGATCATCCCCTATTCCAAATACTGATTTGGATTGGGATAACTCCTCCTTAGGAGGTTTGTTAATCAAGAAGAAAATAGGAGAAACCCTAAGAGAACAAGATCAGAATTCGAACATAGGGTTTGTGTGCAAGAAATCATCTTGCGAATTGAGATTGGATCTCATACACACTCCAAAGAGAAGAGAAGCAATTTCAGCCATCTTCATCTCAAGAGTTCTCTTCTAGCCGTCGCCATTTTTCTGACAAGATCTGATCTTTGAAGGAAAGAAATCAAGAAATCAGTTCTTGATATCAGTTTTGCAGAAAGAACTGAAAAGATTTGGTGCTCAGAGTTTCTAGAGGATTCTTGCGAAGGATTCAGTGTGTAGGACGCACTCTGCTGGTTCCGTTCCACATACAGCTGTGTCATCTTCAACAAGAGAGGATCTTGGTGTCCTCGTGGGGCATGAACACCAACTTTGTGAGATATTGCTTATCTGGATCAGGTATAATTCCTCCCTTGTCCTTTGTTTAGATCTGGTTCGATTATGGTTCAAGTAGGATCCTTAAATACTGTATTCTTAAATTAGGGAATACGATTCCCAGTTGGAAGAAGGTAAGAAATTTTTTGAAATTCGCCCACCCATTCCGCAATCTTTATGGCATCCATACGACGGATCCTACCATTCTTTCACTGTAAAGCCCAGTTTTAAAGTGTTAAAAGTGCTTAAGCCCACTTACTGCATAAAAGCTATATGGGCCAAACTGTTTTTTGCTATTCAGCCCATATACCTAGATAATGTTAATCAGTAATATTATGGATCATTATGGGCTTTTATGATGGGCTTTACAGATATTAATTGATTGGATCAATTCTATCCTTGCATATGATGTATGGATGTGTGATGTGCAATGTTCATGGGCCATAAGAACTTGGCCCATGCTGATACGATAGTGACTCTTGCGCACACCATGGCTTAACGCACATCATTGCCATGATGGGCCCCACACCTCCCCTAAAGAGGAACCCTATGGAATCCTAGCCATTTAAGGCCCACTAAAATCTGGCTTTATGAAAGTCAGTGGGAGCCACTTTGGTTTGACCTAAATTAAAGTAGGGCGTAACTTTTGTTCCCTCCTGAAATATGGGTGCATGTGATAGGGAGATTCATAGGATGAACTCTCTAAAGACCTTTCATCATTAGCATGAAGATGGGTCCTTCAGTAATGAGGAAACACACCATAAAATTGGTCTATCCATTTGCTGTTGGATCTGTTGGAATGTTTCATAAGATGATAGGGGCGTCATAGATCAATGTGGGAGGAGCCTATCCTAAAATGGAAGACTCTCTCATGGTACCTTGGCATTCATGAATATGATGAGTGAGCACTCACTAGACAGAAAGATTTAACTTAAAATGGCAATGAATCTTGTCTAACAAAGGCCAGAGGGAAAGCTCATACAATGAGTAGATATGATCCTTCATAGAAAGGTGGTGGGATTATGCAAATAAAATAGTTGGCTCCATGCACCCTATGTGATTTTCCACATTTCCAGAGACATAATTCATAGTCTCCATCACTGAGATAGGAGGGAAATCTCAGAGATGAAAAAATGGGAATGAAACATAGATTAAAAGCCATATCTATGTAGATAACATGAATCAAATTAGGTTGTGGACTAATGTTTGCTTTTTATCAGAAATGGCAAACGGACAATTCACTAAGCTATTGGACGACAACAAACTTAAGGGACCTAACTATGCTGACTGGTACTGTAATTTTATGCTGGTTCTAACATCTAAAAAATTAGACAAAGTTGCTAAGAATCCTACCCCAGAGCATTCGGGTGATAGGGCTTCTGAGGCCCGAAGGATGGACTTCTAGGAATGGGAAGAAAAGAATTCCCTAGCCTACTGCTACATCATAGCCTCCTTGGATAATCTGAAACTGAGATAGTTCGATCAGATCGAATTGTCGAATGACATATTAGATAGTTTGAGGATGATGTATGAGAAGTAGAGTCGTTCTACTCATCAGAAGGTCCTGAAATAGTTCATGTCCGCACAGATGTCCAAGAACTAGCAGGTTCATGACCATTGTCTTCAAAACATGGGTTACATTAATGAACATGAGGCACTTGGATCCAGGCTTGACCATGTCAGAAAGGTAGACAGCATCTTGAATTCTCTACCTCATTCCTTCAATCAGGAACTATAACATGAACAAGTTGAGTGTCAGCACCCAGGAACTCAGCAATATGTTGCAGAGCGCCGAGGAACTGATAAAGAAGGATGAACCCATTGCTATGCTTATTGAAGCCAGCAAATCGGGCAAGAAGAAGAGAAACGCTAAGAGAAAGCCCCAGAAGAAGTCTGCCAAGTCTAAGAGGCAGAAGAAGGACAGAGCATCATATGCTTGTCACTTCTGCAAGCAGACCGGCCACTAGAAGAGGAACTGTCCTTAGTACCTGGAATCCAAGAAATAAGGTAATTTCGATTCCTGTGTCATAGAAATCAATTTGTTGGTAATTTCTACTTTTTGGTGTATTGACTCTGGGGCATCAACTCAAGCGTGTAACTCATTGTAGTGGTTGCAGCTATGGCTATAGAAACCGTAGAGTTATTTTTTAGAGAAAGATCTATTGTACTAAAAAGTTGTCTTTATATAAAGAATATGAGAAGAAATTTGATTTCTATTTCAAAATTGTATGCGGATGAATATTCTATTCTTTTTGGTAATACGATTACTGTTAAAAGAAATAACAAATTCATCACATACAGAGAACTTAAGAGTGGTCTTTATGTTCTCCATCCTTCTTTGGAAACTAACATAGATGAAACTATGTTGGATGACATTCTCAAGAAAAGAATCCATGATACAGTTAATCCCACATACCTGTGGCATTACTGACTTGGCCATATTGATAAAGATCATATCACAAGGTTGGTAAAGGATGGTCCTTTGGATTTTCTAACTGTAGAAGATCTTCTGACTTGTGAAACTTGCCTTTCAGGGTAAGATGATGAAACACCATTTAACGGTAAGCTTGAAAGATGTATAGGCACACTTGACCTTATACATACTGATGTATGTGGTCCCATGAGTGTTAGGACTCATAACTAGCACGTGTATTTTATTACATTCACTGATGATTATTCTCAGTATGTTTACATGTACCTAATGATGCATGATGAGAATAAAATTTGTCATATGTTTATCCTTCAATATTCAGTATTTTACACTTAATTGGTACCTAATTGGACTCATTACTCTTGTATTTCGATTCAGGGCAAGCAATAAGGCGATTGGAAGAAAACAAGGCTAATCGGATGATTTTGCACAATTTCGGCACCGATCAGTTATCTGGGCATAACTCTCAATTCCAAACTCTGATTTGGACAATTCAAGAAGCACTAGAAAGATAAGAATGTTTTGGGTTTTGGTAGAATCAGTCCATATCGAAGATGAATTCAGGTCCAAAGTTGGAGCAGTTTCGCAGCAAGGCCCATTTCACAAGCTGAAGCCCATTTCGCAGAAGATTCTTGAAGCAAGCCCGAATTGTTAAAGAAGCCTAGTTCGAATTCAAGATCCAAGAGTCCCATTAGAATAGAAGTTGAATGAAATCTCAATAAAAGTGTTTTATCAGATTTAAATTCTCAAATTGTAATCTTAAAAAGATAAGAGATAAGAGTTAGGTAGGATAAATTCAAATTAGACTAGGACTTTCCAGTTTGAGAATAATCTCCTTAAGGGAGTTTGAGAGCAGCCCTCTCCCCAAATTTATATAAGGGGGGGGGGGTGGACCAGCACCCAATGCATCGATTTTCTCCAAGAGAGCTTCAATCTTTAGAGAGAGAAATCAGCAATCAAGGAGGAAGAAGCAAGAGTTCGCCCCTTTCTCATCTGGAAGCTGCATTTCATCATGAGGTGTCTGTAAGTTTTTATTTCTGGTTGAAGGGTTAGAAAAGCCTTGATTTTTTAAGCATTGTGAGATCTAATTAATTTTTATTTCAGTTCATTGTTTATGGGTATTAATATGTTTTCTGCGAATTAACTGTGAGGATTATTTTTGTTGATTAAGCAAGAAGGGCCCCTTGCTCATTCAATGGAAATAATCCATGGCTGATTGAACCTCCAGTTTCCTATATGATTGGTAGGTTCGATCATGGTGGCAACTAACATAAATTGATTGCAAAAAAGTTTTCGATCTATGTTAGGAAAATATATGATCTAGTTTAAACGATCCGAGCTTGTGAGATCACTGACTAGAATTGGGTCTCTCCCCTCTTAATGCTATTAATAGGTTAAATTCTAAGAGCTTGTTTAGGACTGCCTATTAATAAGGGAAGGAATCAAAAAGCTTGTTTTGGTTGTTGAATAATAAGAGTAGAGGCTGGCTGTTAGAGCTTGTTAATAGCTATAACCAATTTATTCATAAGCATATGAATCTACCTTTGCATCAAGGATCAATGCTATGAATCAAAGTTGAACTTGTCCCTTCAACCGGAAGCCATCTCCCATCGATTTAATCTTTGTTTTCTGTTATTTTCTGCTATTTTCTTATTTCCCTTAGCTTTACAACCCCCATTAATCCATCTACTTGAAAATAAATCCACCCAATCCCTGTGGAGAACGACCTTGCTCATCACTATCTGCAAATTATTAACCTAGAGCAAGACTATTTATCTTTGGTTGGGTTTGGCACCCACCAACGCACAAGTCTGAATAATTTAAAAATTTCAAAGAATTCAGACAAGAGGTCGAGAAGCAGTTAGGGAGTCCGATCGGATCGAGGTGGTGAGTATCTCTCTGACGAATTCAAGGAATACTTGATGGTCAACAGGATAGTATCACAGCTAGCTCCTCCTGCTACACCACAACTAAATAGTGTGTCAAAGAGGAGGAACAAGACTTTATTTGATATGGTCTGGTCACTTTTTGTACACTCAGAGTTGCCCACATCCTTTTGGGGTTTCGCATTAGGGACTGCGATATACGTGTTGAAACGGGTTCCAACCAAATCAGTTCCGAAGACTCCCTATGAACTTTGGACTGGAAAGAAACCAAGTGTAAGACACTTAAAGATTTGGGGTTGTCCGGCACATGTTAAAAAAATGAGTGCAAACAAATTGGAATCTAAGACCAGCCATTGCTTATTCATAGGCTACCCCAAGGGCTTTGTGGGTTACCTATTCTATGATCTAGGAGAACAAAAGGTGTTCTATAGCTGAAATGCCCATTTCTCAGAGGATGATTACATCCTAAGCAATCATTGTCAAGAAGTAGTTCTTGATGAGGACAGCTCAGGGTTAGTGGGAGGTGTCCTACAAGTTCCTGGTAATGACCAACCTAGAAGATCTACCTTGGTTTCCTGGCCTTTGGTTTGTCTTGGCTATGATCAGGATAGTTACCTGGTGGAAGCTATGACCAGTGAGGAGGATCCCGTGACTTATGCAGAAGCTATGTTGGACATAGATTCCTTGAAGTAGGTAGAAGCCTGGAGAGCTAAGATAGATTCAATGGAGACCAATGGAGTCTGGACTCTAGTAGATCTGCCCCCTGGAGTAAAAGCAATTGGTTGCAAATGGATCTATAAGAGGAAGAATGGACCCGATGGTAAGGTTGAGACATACAAGGCTCGTCTGGTGGCGAAAGGGTATACTCAAAAAGAGGGCATTGATTATGAGGAAACCTTTTTGCCGATGGCCATGCTTAAATCCATTAGGATCCTACTACTAGTAACAGCATACCATGACTACGAGATTTGGCAAATGGATGTCAAAACTGTGTTCTTGAATGGAGATCTTACTGAATATATCTATATGCACCAATCGCAAGGTTTCATAGTTGCAGGTCAGGAACACATGGTATGTAAATTGAATAGATCCATATATGGACTTAAGCAAGCTTCTAAGAGTTGGAACTTCCGGTTTGACTCTACTGTCAAAAAGTTTGACTTTGAGTAGAACCCGGATGAGCCCTGTGTTTATAGGAAATCCAATGGTGATAAGATTACATTTCTAGTTTTGTATGTAGACGACATTCTACTCATTGGGAATGATGTTGGAATGTTGACAATGGTGAAAGTGTGGCTTTCACAACAATTCATAGAGAAGTGCACGTTTGATTCATGTACTTTTGATATTTACCTTAGCTTCAATCTGATTTGATGTACTTTTGATATTTAGTGTAAATAAATAAAGTGCATGTTTGTTCGTGTTGTTTGGTATAATTCTGTTTAAGACCCTAAAACTGAACACTTATTGAGACTCGCGTTAGTTTTAAATGTTCATAGCCATTGGATAAGTCTGGGGAGATTTATCCTGCCAAGGCTGATACTGGTGTGCCGCCAAATGTTGGGATGGTCTGTCTTGGCCACTAGGGTAATACCTAAGGCACATGCAATATGGGATTACTCGAATCCTTGAACCGGACCAGATTTTCAGTATTGCCCTAGACCTTGGAGATAGATGGGAAAAATTGGAAAGTTACACCTGACCCCTAGACTCGATTATGACACTTCACTAGGTGTCAGATCGGGCTGTCATTGATATGCCAATTAGTGAGATCCTTAGCGGGGGTCAAAACCTGGGCATGTTGGGGCAGTCTGAGAATTTATCTGAGTGGGTGATCATAGTGACAGGATCAGCCCCTTTGTCAGACAAAGGTAATGATCGGGAATGCACTCTCTCTGATGGAAACCAAACTGCTGGCAATTGATTTCAATCATTGGAATTTTTTGTTTTGCAAAATTTATATAAATAAATAAATAAATATATATATATATATATATATATATATTGGTTTCAAAATGTTTGTAAATGGTTTTAATTCCTGGGATCAATGTGAGTGGAGAGTGCAACATTGTTTCTTGCAGCCGAGGGAGAGGTCCTCTCTTGTTGGGCAATGCTTGATCATTATGGGCTGAGAGGTTAAGTGTAAGACCATTTAGGATAATACTTAATGGGCTAATCTTGCACCTGGCCACAGTCCCTGGGTTTTTATAAGATGGCTTGGCCCAGGGACCACTTAATGCAAGTGTTGGGCCCATAGGGTCCATGTGATGGGCTCATGAGTTCACTGAGCTTCTTAGTGAATTCGGCTAAGCCTTGTAATGAAGGTTGGGCCATACCCCTGTGGCTGGTGTGTAGATCAATGCTTGGGTCCCACGCCATACAAAGAAGCCCAACTGGGCAGCAGGTTGGAAACTAGTGAAGCACTGAACACTTAATGGGCCAAAAGCCCATTTCGAACTGGGCTAATATGATCACCCATTTATGGGGTGGATCTGAGATTAAAGTTAGCAAAAGGATTGGGCCTTTAATATTGTCCACTCTGGGAGACCAAATTTAAATTAGATTTGAATCTCGTAACCTCTTAATAAGATCAGGAGTAAGCTAACTTAATCTATAGATAGGGTTAAGATCATCCCATATCCATGTACTGATTTAGATTGGGATAACTTCTTATGATATTTCTTAATCAAGAAAAGAGGAGAAACCCTAAGAGAACAAGATCAGAATTCGAACATAGGGTTTGTGTGCAAGAAATCATCTTGCAAATTGAGACTGAATCTCATACACACTCCAGAGAGAAGAGAAGCAATTTTAGCCATCTTCATCTCAGGAGTTCTCCTCCAGCCATCACCATTTTTCTGACAAGATTCGATCTTTGAAGGAAAAAAATCAAGAAATCAGTTCTTGATATTAGTTTTGCAGAAAGAACTAAAATGATTTGGTGCTCAAAGTTTTTAGAGGATTCTTGTGAAGGATTTAGTATGTAGAACGCACTCTGCTGGTTCCATTCCACATACAGCTATGTCATCTTCAGCAGGAGCGGATCTTGGTGTCCTCTTTGGGCGTGAACACCAACTTTTGGAGATACTACTTCTCTAGATTAGGTATAATTCCTCCCTTGTCCTTGGTTTAGATCTGGTTCGATTATGGTTCAAGTAGGATCCTTGAATACTGTATTCTTAAACTAGGGAATACGATTCCCAGTTGAAAGAAGGTAGGAAAATTTTTGAAATTCGCCCACCCATTCCGCAATCTTTATGGCGTCCATGCGATGGATCCTACCATTCTTTCAAATATTTCCTCCATTGAACAACAAATTGCGACTCTAACTTCTCTTGTTTGTCAAATGGTTGTAGGTAATATCCAAATGGGGAAGGCTTGTGGGATTTATTCAGTAGTAGGGCATCCAACCGATATGTGCCCAACTCTTCAAGAGGAGCCCTTTGAGTAGGTGAATGCGGCAGGCTATTTTCTGGGTCAACCGCAAAGGAAGTATGATCCCTATTTGAGCACATATAATCTGGGATGAAGGGATCACCCCAATCTCAGCTATGGGAATCCAAAAAACCGCCCAAGTTACCAGCAATATTAGCCATTCCTCCCTAGACAACAGTCGGGCCAAACTTCTAATTCTGGTATGTCTTCAGAAGATATTGTTAAATCTCTTGCCACTAATACTTTGCAATTTCAATAGGAGACATAACAATTTCAGCAAGAGGCGAGGGCTAGTATCCAATGTTTGGATAGTCAGATGGGTGAAATGGCAACCGCAATTAGTCGGTTAAAGGCACAAAGTTTGAGAAAATTACCCTCTCAAACGGTTGTGAATCCAAGAGAAAATGTAAGTGCAATTATTTTGAGAAGTAGTAAAGAGGTTGAGATTCCAGCAAAGGCAGCCCCTGCATCGTCGAAGCAAGAAAAGGAGAAAAACATCATTCCCAATGATGATGACATACCCAAGCGTAAGTTTCCACCTCTTTTTGATTATAAACCGGTAGCTCCTTTCCCTCAGACTTTAGTAGAATCTAGAAAAGATGAGCAATTTAAAGATTTTTATGAGACTTTTCATAGATGTGAGGTAAATATTCCACTTTTAGATGATATTAAACTAGTACATCGCTATGCTAAATTCCTGATAGAATTGTGTACACATAAGAGGAAACAGAAACTAAAAGGATGTGAGAAGGTGAGAGTAGGGGAGAATGTTTCTACAGTTATTCAAAGAAAACTCCCTACAAAGTGCAAAGATCTAGGTATGTTCAGTATCCCTTGTACGATAGGTAACACAAGAATTGACAAGGCCATGTTAGACTTAGGAGCTTCTATCAATGTCATGCCATATTCTATATATGCTTCTTTGAAACTTGGACCTTTGAATAAAACTGGTGTTGTGATTCAAGTGGCATTTCCTTTCTTGGAGTTTTCCATGCTGTATCTTTTGACTATTTTGTCAATGTAGGCAGATTGGGATAATCCTATTATCCGCTTCGATCTATCTCTATAGAGTCGAAGACCCAGTATATAGGAAGCTTCTCCAAGATCTTTCATGGAGAATTGCTGTGATAACCATACTTTCACCGTAGTTAACATACCTACATCATTCCCAATGAGTAGAATGTCATCTACATACAGAACCAAGAAAGTAACATTATCTCCACTGTACTTCCTGTAGACATAGGGTTCATCCGGATTCTGCTCGAAATCAAACGATTTGACGGCAGAGTCAAAACGGATGTTCCAACTTCTAGAAACTTGCTTAAGTCCATAAATGGATCTATTGAGTTTACATACCATGTTTTCCTGACCTGCAGCAATGAAGCCTTGTGGCTGCTGCATATAGATATCTTCAGTAAGATCTCCATTCAGGAATGCAGTTTTGACATCCATTTGCCAAATCTCATAATCATTGTATGCTGCTATAGCTAGCAGGATCCTAATGGATTTAAGCATGGCCACAGGCGAAAAGGTTTCCTCATAATCGAGGCCCTCTTTCTGAGTGTACCCTTTCGCCACCAGACGATCCTTGAAGGTCTCAACCTTACCATCGGGGCCCTTCTTCCTCTTGTAAATCCATTTGCAACCAATTGCTTTTATCCCGGAGGGCGGTTTTACTAGAGTCCAGACTCCATTGGTCTCCATTGAGTCTATCTCTGCTCTCATGGCCTCCACCCACTTCTGGGAATCTATGTCCAACATAGCTTCCGTGTAAGTCACGGGATCCTCCTCACTAGTCAAGGTTTCCACCAGGTAACTATCCTGGTCATAACCATAACGGACTGGTGGCCTGGATACCCGAGCGGATCTTCTAGGTTGGTCACTACCTGGAACTTGTGGGACATCTCCCACTGCTCCTGAGCTCTCCTCATCAAGAACAACTTCCTGACGATGGGTGTCCAGGATATAGTCGGTTTCCAAGAATTGTGCATTACGACTGCAGAACACTTTCTGCTCACTTGGGTCATAGAATAGGTAACCTACAGAGCCTTTTGGGTAGCCTACAAATAGGCAACGGCTGGTCTTGGATTCCAACTTGTCTGCACTCGTTCTCTTAACGTGTGCTGGACAACCCCAAATCTTCAAGTGTCTAACACTTGGTTTCTTTCCGGTCCAAAGTTCATATGGACTATAGTTTAAGGGCCCAAACTACACCGACTGCTACAGAAACCTTATGCTTGTCCTAGCTTCAGAAAAGCTGGACAAAGTGGCAAAGAATCCTACGCCGGAGCGTCTGGGAGACAGGGCTTCTGAGGCCCGAAGGAGAGACTACCAGGAATGGGAGGAGAAAAACTCCCTAGCCCGTTGTTATCATCGCTTCCTTGGACAACCCAATACAGAGGCAGTTCGATCAGATCAAACTTTCCATGGACATATTGGATAGCCTAAGGACGATGTATGAAGAGCAGAATCATTCTACCCGGCAAAAGGTCTTGAAGCAGTTAATGACCACTCAAATGTCCAAGGGCCAACAAGTTCACGACCAATGTTTTCGGATGATGGGTTACATCAATGAACTGGAGGCATTTGGATCCGGGCTAGACCTCGCAACTCAGATAGGCGCTATCCTTAATTCTTTGCCTCCTTCCTTTAATCCATTCATCATGAACTATAACATGAACAAGCTGAACGTCAGCTTGCAAAAGCTCAGCAATATGTTGCAAAGAGATGAAGAACTGATTAAAAAGGATGAGCCTGTAGCTATGCTTGTTAAAGCTAGCAAAATGGGTAAGAGAAAGAGGAAGGCAAACAAGCCTTAGAAGAAAGCCACCAAGGGAAAAATGCAGTAGAAAGACAAAGCATCAGATGCATGTCACTTCTGCAAGAAGAGCGGCCACTGGAAACGGAATTGTCCGGCCTACCTGGAATCCATGAAAGGTAATTTCGAAACTTGTGTTATAGAAACCAATTTATTGGTAGTTTCTGCGTACTGGTGTATTGACTCCGGGGCTTCAACTCATGCGTGTAACTCACTGCAGGGGTTCAAGGTAAGCAGAAGGCTAAGTGAAGGAGAAGTCACTCTCTACTTGGGGACTACTGCAACTATTGCAGCCATGGCAATAGGAACCGTGGAGTTAATTTTTAGAGAAGGAAAAATTATACTCAAAGATTGTCTTTATGTACAAAACTTAAGAAGAAATTTGATTTCTGTTTCAAAACTGTGTGCAGATGGTTATTCTGTCTTCTTTAGTAATACGATTACTATTAAAAGAAATAACAGAATCATCGCATACCGGGGAATTGGAGAACGGTCTCCATGTTCTACATCCTTCTCTAGAAACTAACATAACCGAAACTACGTCGGCTGAAATCCCCAAGAAGAGAGCCCGTGATACAGTTAATCCCACATGTCTGTGGCACTACCGACTTGGCCACATCGGTGTTGACCGAATTACAAGGTTGGTAAAGGATGGTCCTTTTGATTTTCTAACTGTAGAAGATCTTCCCACCTGTGAGCCTTGCCTACAAGGCAAGATGACAAAACGGACATTTGACGGTAAGCTTGAAAGATGTACAGGCACACTTGACCTAATACATACTGATGTATGTGGTCCCCTAAGTGTTAGGACACAGAATCAACACGTGTATTTCATCACCTTCACAGATGATTCCTCACGATATGGTTACGTGTACCTAATGAGACACAAGTCTGAATCCTTTGAAAAGTTCAAAGAGTTTAGACAAGAGGTCGAGAAACAGTTGGGGAGAGAAATTGAAGCCCTTCGATCTGATCGAGGTGGCGAGTATCTCTCCGACAAGTTCAGGGACTACTTAAAGGACAATGGGATATTATCACAATTAGCTCCTCCTGCTACACCACATCCTAACGGTGTTTCAGAGAGGAGGAATAGGATCTTATTGGATATGGTCCGGTCACTTCTCATACACTCAGAGTTACCCACATCCATTTGGGGTTACGCATTAGAGACTACGATCTACGTGCTGAATCGGGTTCCAATCAAATCGGTTCCGAACACTCCATATGAACTTTGGACTGGAAAGAAACCAAGCGTCAGACACTTGAAGATTTGGGGTTGTCCAGCACACATTAAAAGAACGTGTGCGGACAAGTTGGAATCCAAGACCAGCCGTTGCCTATTTGCAGGGTACCCAAAAGGCTCTGTAGGTTACCTTTTCTATGACCTATGTGAGCAGAAAGTGTTCTGCAGTCGAAATGCCCAGTTCTTGGAGATTGTTTATATCCTAGACACCCATCGTCAGGAAATTGTTCTTGATGAGGAGAGCTCAGGAGCAGTGGGAGATGTCCCATAAGTCCAGGTAGTGACCAACCTAGAAGATCCACTCGGGTATCCAGGCCACAAGTCCATTATGTTTATGACCAGGATAGTTACTTGGTGGAAACCTTGACTAGTCAGGAGGATCCCATGACTTATGCAGAAGCTATGTTGGACATAGATTCCCTGAAGTGGGTGGAGGCCATGAGAGCAGAGATGGACTTAATGGAGACCAACAGAGTCTGGACTTTAGTAGATCCACCCTTCGGGGTAAAAGCAATCGGTTGCAAATGGATTTACAAGAGGAAGAAGGGCCCTGATGGTAGGGTTGAGACCTTCAAAGATCGTCTGGTGGCGAAAGGGTACACTCAGAAAGAGGGCTTCAATTATGAGGAAACCTTTTTGCCAGTGGCCATGCTTAAATCCATTAGGATCCTACTAGCTGTAGCAGCATACCATGATTATGAGATTTGGCAGATGGATGTCAAATTTGCATTCCTGAATGGAGATCTTACTGAAGATATCTATATGCAGCAGCCACAAGGCTTCATAGCTGCGGGTCAGGAAAACATGGTATGTAAACTCAATAGATCCATTTATGGACTTAAGCAAGCTTCTAGAAGTTGGAATATCGGTTTTGACTCTGCTGTCAAATCGTTTGACTTCGAGCAGAATCTGGATGAAGCCTGTGTTTACATGAAGTACAGTGGAGATAAAGTTACCTTCTTGGTTCTGTATGCAGATGAAATTCTACTCATTGGGAATGATGTAGGAATGATGACTATGGTGAAAGCATGGCTTTCATAGCAATTCTCCATGAAAGATCTTAGTGAAGCCTCCTATATACTGGGTTTTCGACTCTATACAGATAGATCGAAGTGGATAATAGGATTATCCCAATCTGCCTACATTAACAAAATAGTCAAAAGATACAGCATGGAAAACTCCAAGAAAAGAAATGTTCCTTTCAGGCACGAAGTCACTCTCTCCAAGAAGATGTCTCTCAAGACTTCTGAGGAGATTGATGGCATGAAAGACGTTCCCTATGCCTTTGCCGTTGGGAGCATCTTGTATGCTAGGTTGTACACTCATCCTGACATTGCTCAGGCGGAGAGTGTAGTAAGCAGATTTCAGGCCAACCCAAGGCAAGAGCACTGGACTGCTGTGAAAAACATACTTAAGTACCTTCGAAGGACAAAAGAGTTTTGTCTAGTATTCGATGGTAGTTCACTACAGATCCAAGGGTATACAGATGTCGATTTCCAGTCGGATCTAGATGATAGAAAGTCTACATCTGGATATGTTTTCACGATAGCATCATGTGCTGTTTCCTTGAAAAGTAGCAAACAGGGGTCTACTACAGACTCCACAACCGAGGCTGAGTACATTGCCGCAAATGAGGTTGCCAAAGAAGTTGTGTGGATGAAGAAGTTCGTTCACGAGTTGGGAGAAAGTCCATCCAGCACATCACCCATACCATGAGTGATTGTTGCTAAAGAAGCTAAGGAGCCACAAGCCCTCTCGAAGTCGAAGCACATCGAGAGGAAGTACCACATACTACGGGAGATTGTTGATAGAGGGGACGTCCTGATTTAGAAGGTAGCGTCAACAGAAAATGTAGCATACCCAATGACAAAGCCACTATCACAGAAAGTGTTTGGGAAACACGTGGAAAGCATGGGACTCCGGCTAGTAATTGATTGGACCTAAGTGCAAGTGGGAGCTGTTGGACAGTTTTTGTATGCCCTTAGCTTCAATCAAAATGATGTACTTTATGAGTTTATTGTAAATGAATAAAAGTGCATATTTGATTCATGTTCCCTTGGTATGTTTCTGTGTAATACCCTTAAACTGGACACTTAATGAGACTCGTGTTAGTTTAGAATGTTCACAGCAAGTGGGTCGGTCTGGGGAGACCTATCCTGACAAGGCTGACACTGTGGTGCCACCGAATCGGTTGTGGTGGTTTGTCTCAGCTACCGGGGTGAGACCCTAGGCAGATACAGTGTAGGATTAATTGAATCTTTGAACTGGACTAGATTTCCAGTATTGCCCTGGACCATGGAGATTGATGGGCAAAACTGGAAAGTTACACCCGACCCCTAGACTCGATTATTATACTGCATTAGGTGTCGGATTAGGCTGTCTTTGATATAACCTGGGTATATTGGGACAGCCTGAGAATTCATCTGAGTGGGTGGTCATAGTGACACGATCAGCCCCCTTTGTCAGACAAAGGTAATGATCGGGGATGCACTTTCATAGATGGAAACCAAGACGGTCGGCAGCCGATTTCAGTCATTGAGATTTGTTTTGCAAAATATATTTTATATGAGATATAAAAGTATATACATTATGGTTTTGAAATGATTTGCAAAAGGTTTTAATTCCCGGGATCCATATAAGCAGAGAGTGCAACACTGTTCCTTGCAGCCGAGGGAGATGTCCTCTCTTGTCGGGCAGTGTATGATCATTATGGGCTGGGAGGTTAAGTGTAAGACCATTGTGGATAATACCTGATGGGCTAATCTTGCATCTGCCCACAGTCCCTGGGTGTTAGAAGGTGGCTTGGCCCAGGGACCACTTAGGGTAAGTGTTGGGCCCATAGAGCCCATCTGATGGGTTTTAGGGGGTGCACTGTCCATAATAGTGTATTTGGCCAGGCCTTTTAAGAAAGGCTGGACTGAACCCATGTGGCTGATGTGTAGATCAATGTTTGGGTCCCAAACCATACAAGGAAGCCCAACTGGGTACTGTTTGGAAGGTTAAATGAATACATAATTTTAAATGGGCCTTAAGCCCATTTCGAACTGGGCTAATTTGATTAGTCACTTAAGGGGCGAATTCTGAGATGGATCAGCTGATAGGATTGAGCTTTGACCCTATCCACTCAGAGAGTCCAAGATCTAAATGAGATTTATATCAGAAAACCTCCTAATTAGATTAGGAGATGGTTGATCTAATCTGCAGATAAGATAAGGGTTATCCCTTATCACTTAAAGGGACTTCTAATCCAAATATGATTTGTGTTAGCAATTCCTAATGGGATTAGGAGCTGATCCCTTTAAGTCTATAAAAGGAAGAGGGGGCAGCAGCCTTTAGACATGCAACGCAATCCAAAGATCCTTGTCTTTAGAGCTGAGATTATTAGAAAAGAGAATTCTGCACCCTGCAAATACTTTTTTGCTGCCTCTTTCTTATAGCCGCCATCTACAGCAGTTCGATCTCCAATTCTTGGGAGAAATCAAGATTTGATCTTGATACCAATCTTTTGGAGAAAAGATTGGTGGGAGTTGTATTCACAAGCCGTCCAGTTGATTCTTGTGAAGGGTCAGGTTCTTTTGGAAGAACAGTACTGATTCTGCTCCACCCTGCACTACGCCATCTTCAGTGGGAGCAGATTTTGGATCCTTCATTGGGCGTGAACACCTCCTTTGGGAGATACTGCTTCTCTGTATCAGGTATTATCCCTCCCAACTCCTTTTGTTTTAGATCTGGTTCAGTTTATGATTCAAAATGATCATTGAAAATATGATTTTCTAAATGGGGAATTTGATTCACAGTTGAAGGGAGAGAAAATTTTTTTGAAATTCGCCCCTTTATTCCGCAATCTTTGGGCATCCATGTGATGGATTTTCCATCCCTTCAAGTCGTGGAATCTATAGTGGACCCCTATTTTCTGCTTTTCTAGCAAACAGTACAAGATCCTATCGTGAAAACATATCCAGATGTAGATTTTCTATCATCTGGATCCGACTGGAAATCGGGATCTGTATACCCTTGGATCTGTAGTGAGCTACCATCGAATTCTAGACAAAACTCTTTTGTCCATTTAAGGTACTTAAGTATGTTTTTCAAAGTAGTCTAGTGCTCCTACTCTGGGTTGGCCTGAAATCTGCTTACTACACTCACTGCCTAAGCAATGTCAGGACGAGTGCACAACACGACATACATGATGCTCCCTATGGCAGAGGCATAGGGAACATCTTTCATGCCTTCAATCTCCTCAGACGTCTTGGGAGACATCTAATTGGAGAGAGCGACTCCGTGCCTGAAAGAAACATTTTCTTCTTGGAGTTTTCCATGCTGTATCTTTTGACTATTTTGTCAATGTAAGCAAATTGGAATAATCCTATGATGAACTTACAATTTATCTATAATTTTTTAGGACTTTAGCATGGATTTTTATGCCGGTTTTATTAATTTTTGCCTTAATTTAGCTTAATGCTAAGAATAAGTTCAGGGATAATTAATCCAAGAAAAGGAAGGAAAAAGGCAAGAAAAGAAGGTTCAAAAAGACCAATTTCAGTCCAGCCCGGTCGTGGAAGCAAGAGAGAGCACTTCGGCCCAAGAAGAGCAAGTGAATTCCTTGATGAAATCCAAGAAAATAAAGCCTAGCTATGAGTAGAATTCGGCCCAGCAAGGAAGGCCCATTCTCAGCCCAAAAGAGCAGCTCAATGTATAGCTATCATGTACTAAGAGAGAGCCTAAGTGCAGCCCAAATAGTAGCCCTTAGGAGGCTTTCGAGAGAGCTCTAGAAAGTTCAAGAAAGGGGTGTAATACACCCCATTCTAGAGGCTTCAAGAAGGGGCAAGAGCCCCCTTGAAAAACTATATAAGGAGGCCTCTAGGAGGGGGGAGAGGTGTTCAATTGCTTGAGAGGAAGGCTCTCCCACTCTTAGAGGTTTGGCCACCTTGAGAGAAGAGAAGAGAAGAAGGCTAGGCGCAAGGAAGAAGAAGAAGAAGGGCTGATGGAAGTCCAAGACAAGCAAGCTAGAAGAGAAGGTGAGTTCGAATTGAGGGTTTGTGATTCAAAGATCTTTTGTAATAAATCAATTGTAGTTTCATTATCTTTTGATTCGAATTCAGTTTCTTTGTTATATTTTCTTTCTTCTTTCTCCTTTTTTCCATTCTTCCTTGATGTCAAAAACTTGATGTGTGGCTCATTGTGACACTAGCAAGTGCACTAGCCGTTCAAGTAATAAAGTAGTGAGTGAAGTATCGTTCCCACGAGGATTTAGGAAGCAATTACCAATACTAAATTGAGCACTTCTTATCTGATCAACAAATAAATCAAAACTTTAATGAAAGCTAAAAAAATCCTAAACTAAAATCTATCTAAATCATTGGCCCAATTGCCTTCAAATCAGGTTAGAAGAGTAAGCAGTAAATGTCAATCTCAGAATTCAGCAATCTATCAATTTGGATCATTCGAATAAATCATGATTGAGCCTTGGTTTGGTGAAACCCCAAGGTCATGAACAGCCTCTCTCAAGTACATGTTCATCCTATGCATGAGTGACGGTTCTTCTATCTCTAGCAAGAATCTAATCCCCGTGCATGCATTTCTTCAAACACTTCTAAGGCATCAATTCAAATCTGAATTGATCACCAACTGAATTGTGCAAGTTATCTCTAACCTTGCACTCAATTCAGTTCTTGAATAGTAGATCTGAATTCCTAGAGTCTCTCTCAAGCACTCTAGGAATTCCAAGCTGTAGATTAATTCGGCCAATCTGAAAATTGCAGATCTGAATTCTCTTTCAATCAATTCAGATCTTGCAATATCAAATCTGAGAATTCAGATCTGAGTTTTGAAGGTTAGTTGGCCGAATTAATCTACAATAACACCCTTATTCAAGAAACTTCAAGTACAATTCATGACTATTTGAATGAATCAAAAAGAATTAGATTGCTGAACTGAAATTTTACAAGCTGAAATACATCAAGGAAGAATGGAAAAAAGGAGAAAGAAGAAAGAAAATATAACAAAGAAACTGAATTTGAATCAAAAGAGAATGAAACTACAATTGATTTATTACAAAAGATCTATGAATCACAAACCCTCAATTCGAACTCACCTTCTCTTCTAGCTTGCTTGTCTTGAACTTCCTTCAGCCCTTCTTCTTCTTCTTCCTTGCGCCTAGCCTTCTTCTCTTCTCTTCTCTCAAGGTGGCCAAACCTCTAAGAGTGGGAGAACCTTCCTCTCAAGCAATTGAACACCTCTCCCCCCTCCTAGAGGCCTCCTTATATAGTTTTTCAAGGGGGCTCTTGCCCCTTCTTGAAGCCTCTAGAATGGGGTGTATTACACCCCTTTCTTGAACTTTCTAGATCTCTCTTGAAAGCCTCCTAAGGGCTGCTATTTGGGCTGCACTTAGGCTCTCTCTTAGCACATGATAGCTATACATTGAGCTGCTCTTTTGGGCTGAGAGGGCCTTCCTTGCTGGGCCGAATTCTACTCATAGCTAGGCTTTATTTTCTTGGATTTCCTCAAGGAATTCACTTGCTCTTCTTGGGCCGAAGTGCTCTCTCTTGCTTCCACGACCGGGCTGGACTGAAATTGGTCTTTTTGAACCTTCTTTTCTTGCCTTTTTCCTTCATTTTTTTGGATTAATTATCCCTGAACTTATTCTTAGCATTAAGCTAAATTAAGGCAAAAATTAATAAAACCGGCATAAAAATCCATGCTAAAGTCCTCAAAAATTATAGATAAATTGTAAGTTCATCAAATACCCCCACACTTAAGCTTTTGCTTGTCCTCAAGCAAGGACATCAGCCATAAACTGAACATTCCCCCCTTTCTGTTCTTACCATTTTCCTGGTGAACTTTTTAAGATAGAAATTCATTCAGTAGTTGGGGGACTTTTGTAAGTGCTCAACTCTTATTCTTGTAAATTACTATTTAAGATATGTATAAGATCCAAGGAAAGGAGAATATGAATTTCATCATAGTCTACCCTTCACTCCTAATTCATATATAAATCAGCTCCTTAATTGTCAAGGTTAATAATCAAATTTCACTAAGTTTCACATCTGTAACTAAATCTTAATGAGAGTTCAATTTAGAGTGCCCCTTTGAACCTCAGCTATCACCACAATTTCTTAATTCTAGGGGTGAGCGCATCTTATGCTCCATCTCACCCTTTTCTTTTTTTTTTTTTTTTTTTTTTGGTGTGAGTGCATCTTATGCTCCATCTCACACTGGTCACTTGCTTGAGGTAGGTAAATAGGACTCATGTTCTAAGCTGCTTTTTTACTATTCAGCTCAGAATAGCGGAGTCAATTTGGGCTTTTGTCCTTCTTTGCAATTATTGAACCTCAAGAATCAGCACTTCAGATGTGCATTAGCTCTCTTGACCATTAACCATGAAATCAAGGGCTTCCATACACATGAAGATAGTTAGGGCTAGTCATGCTGAAAAGCATATTCACCTCCCCTTTTCTCATGCATATATCAAATTGGGTCATTCACAAGAATAAAAACTTAACAAGTACATCAGTCTCCCTCAACTCATTGAATTCCTTCTTAAAAAAAATCATCAAATAAATAGTAATGAACTTGAGGGGTTCCAGTCTTTTTTGGTTATGTCATTGCCTGTATATGTGTGTTGGTTGGGGTGCATGGTTTCAGCCCTCATACCCTAGCCTCGGGCTCACTCCCCCACACTTAAGATGAACATTGTCCTCAATGTTCGTAGTGTTATGAGATCACACTTGCATAGTGTGGCATCTGGGCTAAAGCATCAGCAAAAGGAATATTAATATGTAAACTTTTAAATATTTCAAGAAACTTACCAAATTCCTTCTCCAATTTTGTTGCTTCAGCCTGTTAGGGAATGGAACTTGTGGTTGTTGGTGCATCCCTTGTTGTGCTTCTGGTTGTTCCGTCTTCTGTTGTCTGGTCCCAAGGCTTGTTTCTGCCTTGGGTTTAGCCCAATTCTTCTTTTCTACCTCAGGCAACTCTTTTCCACTCCTTAAGGTAATAGCTTGCACCTGTTCTCGTGGATTCACTACAGTGTTGCTTGGAAGAGTTCCCGGCAGTCTGGAAGAGATTAATTGTGCCAATTGCCCCACTTGGTTTTCCAGGTTTTTGATTGAGGCTTCCTGGTTCTGGAACCTAGTTTCTCCACCTGCTATAAATTTTGTCATCAGTTCCTCCAAATTGGATTTTGGTTCAGGTTGATGATAAGTCTGGTGGAACGGCTTGGAAGTATGCTGATTTGGCCAGGACTGGTTTGAATGTCCCCTCCATCCTATTATCCGCTTCGATCTATCTCTATAGAGTCGAAGGCCTAGTATATAGGAGGCTTTTTCAAGATCTTTCATGGAGAATTGCTGTAAAAGCCATACTTTCACCGTAATTAACATTCCTACATCATTCCCAATGAGTAGAATGTCATCTACATACAAAACCAAGAAGGTAACCTTATCTCCACTGTACTTCCTATAGACACGGGGTTCATCCGGATTCTGTTCGAAGTCAAACGATTTGACAGCAGAGTCAAAACGGATGTTCCAACTTTTAGAAGCTTGCTTAAGTCCATAAGTGGATCTATTCAGTTTACATACCATGTTTTTCTGACTTGTAGCAATGAAGCCTAGCAGTTGCTGCATATAGATATCTTCAGTAAAATCTCCATTCTGGAATGTAGTTTTGACATCCATCTACCAAATCTCATAATCATGGTATGCTGCTACAGCTAACAGGATCCTAATTATTTAAGCATGGCCACAGGCAAAAAGCTTTCCTCATAATTGATGCGCTCTTTCTGAGTGTACCCTTTCGCCACCAAACGAGCTTTGAAGGTCTCAACCCTACCATCGGGGCCCTTCTTCCTCTTATAAATTTTGCAACCGATTGCTTTTTCCCCAGGGGTGGATCTACTAGAGTCCAGACTCCATTGGTCTCCATTGAGTCCATCTCTACTCTCATGGCCTCCACTCACTTCTGGGAATCTATGTCCAACATAGCTTCCGCATAAGTCATGGGATCCTCCTCACTAGTCATGGTTTCCACCAAGTAACTATCTAGGTCATAACCATAATGAACTGGTGGCCTGGATATCTGAGTGGATCTTTTAGGTTGGTCACTACCTGAAACTTGTTGGACATCTCCCACTGCTCCTGAGCTCTCCTCATCAAGAACAACTTGTGTGCACTCGTTCTTTTAACGTGTGCTGGACAACCCCAAATCTTCAAGTGTCTGACACTTGGTTTCTTTCCGGTCCAAAGTTCATATGGAGTGGTCGGAATCAATTTGGTTGGAATCCGATTCAGCACGTAAATTGTAGTCTCTAATGCGTAACCCCAAAAGGATGTGGGTAACTCTGAGTGTATGAGAAGTGACTAGACCATATTCAATAAGTCCTATTCCTCCTCTCTGAAACACCATTTAGTAGTGGTGTAGTAGGATGAGCTAATTGTGATACTATCCCATTGTCTTTAAGTAGTCTCTAAATTCGTCAGAGAGATACTCGCACCTCGATTTGATCGAAGGGCTTTGATTTCTCTCCCTAACTATTTCTCGAACTCTTGTCTAAACTCTTAGAACTTTTCAAAGGATTCAGACTTGTGTCTCATTAGTTACATGTAACCATATTGTGAAAAATCATCTATGAAGGTGATGAAATACATGTGTTGATTCCGTGTCCCAACACTCAAGGGACCACATACATCAGTATGTATTAGGTCAAATGTGCCTATACATCTTTCAGGCTTACCGTCAAATGGCCGTTTCGTCATCTTGCCTTGTAGGCAAGGCTCACAGGTGGGAAGATCTTCTACAGTTAGAAAATTCAAAGGACCATCCTTTACCAACCTTGTGATTCGGTCAACACTAATGTGTCCAAGTCGGTAATGCCACAGACACGTGGGATTAACTGTATCACGGGCTCTCTTCTTGGGGTTTTCAGCCGATGTAATTTTGGTTATCTTAGTTTCTAGAGAAGGATATAGAAAATAGAGACCGTTCTCCAGTTCTCCGTATGTGATGAATCTGTTATTTCTTTTAATAGTAATCGTATTACTAAAGAAAAGAGAAGAACCATCTGCACATAGTTTTGAGATAGAAATCAAATTTCTCCTTAAAATTTGTACATAAAGACAATCTCTCAATACAATAGTTCCTTCTCTAAAAAGTAATTCCACTGTTCCTATGGCCGCAGCTGCAACAGTTGCAGTAGTCCCCAAATAGAGTGTGACTTCTCCTCCACTCAGCCTTCTGCTTACCTTGAACTCCTGCAGTGAGTTACACGCATGAGTTGAAGCCCCAGAATCAATACACCAAGATGCAGAAGCTACCAATAAATTGATTTCTATAACACAAGTTTCGAAATTACTTTTCTTGGACTCCAGGTAAAAAGGACAGTTCCTTTTCCAGTGGCTGGTCTTCTTGCAGAAGTGATAGGCATCCGATGCTTTGTCTTTCTTCTGTTTCTTAGGTTTGGCAGCCTTCTTCTAGGGCTTTTTCTTTGCCTTCATTTTCTTGCCCGATTTTCCAATTTCAACAAGCATGGCAATGGGCTCATCCTTTTTAATCAATTCTTCGGCCCTCTGCAACATATTGCTGAGTTCCTACAGGTTGACATTTAGCTTGTTCATGTTGTAGTTCATAATGAATGGATTAAAGTGTGGAGGCAGAGAGTTGAGAATAGCATCGCTCTATGTTATTAGATCCAGCCCGGATCCAAGAGCCTCCAATTTGTTGATATAATCCATCATCCGGAGACAATGGTTGTGAACTTGTTAGCCCTTGGACATCTACGTGGTCATGAACTATTTCAAGACCTTTTGCTGAGTAGAACAATTATGCTCTTCATACATTGTCTTGAGACTATCCAATACGTCCTTCACAAGTTTGATATGATCAAACTACCTCTGAATTGGATTGTCCAAAGAGGCAATGATATAGCAGCGGGCAAGGGAGTTTTTTTCCTCCCGTTCTTGGTATTCTCTTCTACAGGCCTCAGAAGCCCTATCTCCTAGATGATCTGGGGCAGATTCTTGGCTACCTTATCCAACTTTTTAGAGGTTAAGACCAACATAAGGTTCCTGTACCAATCGGCATAGCTTGGGCCCTTAAGCTTGTTGTCGTCAATAAGCTTTGCAAAAGATTCGTTTGCCATTTTCTGATAAAAGAGCAAACATCAGTCCACAACCATATTTGATTCATGTTCATTTCATAGATATGGATTTTAACCTACGTTCTATTTCTATTTATTCATCTCTGAGATTTCCCTCCTTTCTCAGTGACGGAGACTACGGGTTATCTCTAGAAATGTGGGAAATCACATAGGGTGCATGGAACCAACTGTTTCAGCTATATAACCCCACCACCTTTCTGTGAATGATCATATCCACTCATCATATGAGTTTTCCCTTTGGCCTCTGTCAGACAAGTTTTAGAGCCATTTTCAGGTAAACCTTTCTGTCCAGTGAGTGCTTACCCATCATATTCGTGAATGCCAAGGTACCATGAGAGAGTTCCCATTTTCTGGTGAAGCCCCTCCCACATCGGACTATGATGCTCCTATCATCTTATGAAACACTTAGACAAGCCCAACAGTTATTACTGAAGGACCCATTCTAATGCTAATGATGGAAGGCCGTTAGAGAGTTCATCATATGTATCTCCCTATCACATGAACTCATATTAGCTGGAGGTAACAGTTATTACGCCCTAGTTTGATTTAGGTCAAACCAAAGTGGCTCCCACTGACTTTCATAAAGTCAGATTTCGGTGGGCCTTAATCGGCTAGGGTTCCGCATGTAACCTCTTGACGAGGTGTGGGGCCCACCACTAAGGGAGGTCATCCAATGACCAAAAGGGACACCATGGAAATGATGTGCATTCAGCCATGGTGTGCATAAGAGACACTATCGAATGAGCATGGGCCAAGCACTTATTGCCCATGTATGAAGCACATCATACATCCATACATCTCATGCAGGGATAAATTGATCCAATCAATTAATCATCTGTAAGGCCCATTGGAAGCCCGTTTTAAATCCATAATATTAACCATTAATTATCTAGGTATATGGGCTGAAGTAGGGTTGCCCAGTTCTGCCCATATAGCTTTATACTTTGAAGTGGGCTTTTGGCAGTTTTAACTTTTTAAAACTGGGCCTCTACAGGTTGGGCCAAATTAACCATTTAATTAAATATCAATCCTCAGGCCCATTAGTGGGAAAATTAGGGCTGTCTTTCAGCCTTGATTAAACTCTAGATTTGGTCCAAACAGTTTGAACCAATCTTGGTTCGAATGGGTCTAGGGTTTGATCTTTAATTAAATCTTTAATTCAAGAAAATAATCTGAAATTAAATACTGATAAAGCAAAATCAAGTATCAGTCTAACAAGGCTGTTCGTACAATCCATCCTGCAAAACAGAGGTTAGATCACAGTTTGCAGTTTCATAAACTGCAAATCAAAAATTGTATTTCTCCCATCTGCGAAATCTTCTTCTCTGCGAAATCTCCCTTTCTACACTACCATCTTCGATCCAAAAATAAATAGAAATCCTATTTCTATTAATGATTACATCAGATCAAATACCTATACATTCAGTCTAAAAAAAATTATTTACAGACCAAATGAATAAATAAATCAAGAAACTGCAAATCTTGCAGTTTTCCCTACGCAAACCAAGAACTCGATCTCCTCTTGTATGAGCAGCCCATAAATCAAGAAAATTATAAAGAACTATTCTAAACAATAATCAGATTTATATAAAATTAATTTCAGATTATTTGCCCATCAATTTTGGGAACAAATTTCCCAAAACCCATATCTGCGCAAATTGGGTAAACACCTTCTGCCCATTTGCACAGGTTCAGATCTGAATCAAAATGGTTCAAGATTTGAACCTTGGCTCTGATACTACTGAAAGGATAGGATATCCATCACATGGATGCGCAAAGATTGCAGAATAAGGGGGCAAATTTCAAAAATTTTTCTCTCCCTTCAACTGGGAATCGCAATCCCAATTTAGAAAATCATATTTTCAAGGATCATTCTTGAACCATGAATAGAACCAGATCTGAACCAAAAGGAGTAGGAAGGGATTATACCTTATATGGAAAAATAGTATCTCCCAATGGAGGTGTTCACGCCCAAGGAAGGATCCAAAATCTGCTCCCACTAAAGATGGCATAGTGCAGGATGGAGCAGAATCAGTAGTGTTCTTCCAAAAGAACTTGCCCTTCGCAATAATCAACAGGATGGCTTGTGAATACAGCTCCAATCAATCTTTTCACCAAAAGATTGTTATGAAGATCAAATCTTGATTACTCCTGTAGGGAATAGGAGATCAAACTGCTGGAGGCAGCGGCTACAGGAAGGAGGCTGCAAGAGAGTATTCGCAAGGTGTAGAATTCTCTCTTTTTGTGATTTCAGCTCTAAAGACAAGAATGTGTTGGTTGCATTTCAAAAGGCTGCCGCCCCCTCCTCCTTTTATAATTTTAAAGGGACTAGCTCCTAATCCCATTAGGAGTTGCTAATCAAAATCATATTTGGATAAGTAGTCCCATTAAGTGATAAGGGATAACACTTATCTTATCTACAGATCAGATCAGCCATCTCCTAATCTGATTAGAAGGCTTCCAGTTCTAAATCTCATTTAGCTTTTGGACTCTCTAAGTGGATAGGGTCTGGGCCCAATCTTATCAGCTGATCCATCTATTTTTATCTTTATGATTTATCCAAGATTGTGATTTTCATATAGTCTATGAATTATTGTGCTTAATGCAATTAAGAGCTTGACCACCTTTTAATTGATTTGGGTTATGTGAATGAATCGAGAGAGGAATTCACATAATCGACTGAATAGTTCATAGTGTGAATTGAATGGTATATATATATATATATATATATATATATACATGATTCATGTGAATTTAATGGTTTTCCTTGCATTTAATGCACTTCCATCTTGAGAGCTCTACTCGAGAGATCGAAGGGTTACCTGATGGGCATAGTTTTAGTATATCTTGAGAGAGAATATTAAATAAAATCGGAAAGACCTCAGCTTATGGGAATGACAAGTAATCTTGGTTAATCGAATCCATTAATATTCATTACATTGGTTAGGTGGACCAAAAGCCCTTGTGATTTCATCCATTGCATATTCGGTTAGTGATCACCCTTGCTTCTATTTTCTTTTTCTAGTTTTTATTTTCAGTAGTTCTTGCTCAAATATGAATTTCAATTGTCCACATAATTAGGGAAGACTATGGTTCTAATACTTATTTTGTTAAATTCCCACGGGAATGATATTTTTATACTACTTGATATCTAGTACACCCCAACCGACTTGGTGGCACCACAGTGTCAGCCTTATCAGGATAGGTCTTTCCAGACCGACCCACTGGCTATGAACATTCTAAACTAGCATGAGCCTCATTAAGTGTCCAGTTTAAGGGTATTATACAAAAACATACCAAGGGAACATGAATCAAATATGCACTTTTATTCATTTACAATAAACTCAAAAAGTACATCATTCTGATTGAAGCTAAGGGCATACAAATCTGTCTAACATAACTACCAATGGAGCAATGGCCGATCCAATCAGAGGGAAGTACACCACATCGATTCCCTTGCAGCCTTGTCTGTGCAAATTGCTAATTTGAATAAGAAGCTTGAGACTTTTAATATTTCAACCATTAATTTATCATCTAGCATCTCATGCGATTTATGTGGATAAATAGGATATATTAATTCTAATTGTCTAATAAATAGTCCTTTTATTGCCCATAAGAATGCTAATTTTATCTCTCATGCTAGCAGGTCAAATTTCAACCCATACTCAAATACATACAACCCAGGGTGGAGGACTCATCCAAACTTTTCATGGAGCAACAATCAGCAAAAGGCACCCATGGGATTCCAACCACAACTGCCCCCAAAAGAAAAAAAGAATAATCTAGAGGAGATGATTTCTAAGTTCATCAATACTACTGAAGCAAAATTCCAAAGCCATGAAGCATTGATTAGAAACTTAGAAGTTCAAGTGGTGTAGATTGTAAATCTGTTGTCGAAAAGAAAAGAGAGACGACTACCCAACAACACGGAGAAGAATCCCAGAGAGCAAGTAAACACCATAACCTTAAGAAGTGGGAAGACAATTGGCGAAATCCAAAAAGATGATAAGAAAGCTGATGTGGCCGATTTACAAAAGGAGGATGAGGGAAGTACACCGAAACTGAATTTAGATGTAATTAAACTCCCTATCCCTTACCCTGGAAGAACTTTGAAGCTAACTTAGATAGACAAATTGAGAAATTTTTAGAAGTTTTCAAAAAAATACATATTAACCCCCCCCCCCCCCCCTTCTTGAGGTATTGTCACAGATGCCGAAATATGCCAAATTCTTGAAGGAGGTGATGTTGAAAAAAAAGGAAATGGGAGGACGGTGAGATGGTGAAGTTAAACGAAGAGTGCTCAGCCATTCATCAAAAGAAATTGCCCCAAAAGTTTAAGGATCCAGAGAGTTTTTCTATACCTTGCACCATAGGGAATACTGAATTTGAAAAAGCTTTATGTGATTTAGGTGCCATTATAAATTTAATGCCTTATTTTATTTTTGAAAAACTTGGACTGCATGAACTAACATCTACAAATATTATCCTACAATTAGCTGATCGAAGCATTAAATATCCTAGGGGAATAGTAGATGTTTTAGTCAAACTGGGTAATTTCATCATTCCTGCTGATTTCATTGTGTTGGATATGGAGGAAGATAAGACAATGCCGTTGATTCTAGGGAGACCCTTTCTTGCTACGTGTAATGCTTTAATTGATGTGAAAGAATGTCTACTTACTCTTAGAATCAATGGTGAAGAAGTGGTGTTTAATGTATTTAAAACCATGAAATGTCCCAACACAATTGAGCATGAAATATATGCAATTGATAGCATTGATGTTTGGGCAGCTGAAGTAGATAAATCCAAATCAAAAGACACGCTCAAAGTTGCACTTAACAATAGTCCTAATAAATTGCAACAAGCAGAGTAAATGTTTGTACTGAAATCAGAACTGCGAAATTTGACTTCTGAGCTAAACTCTTTTGAAATTGCAACTCATTATACATCTTTTATTAGTTTACCTCCATCTCACGCAAACTCCTCCCATCTATTGTGCAGGCCCCTATTCCAGGTTTAAACCCACCCATGAAGGATGAAAGGGGTAAACATCAGAAATTAAAAACCAGGTGGAGCGGACCCTTTGAAGTGGCTAGGGTATTCCCTCATGGAGCAATTGAACTACATAATGATGATGGGAGTACATTCAAGGTAAATGGACAGCGGTTGAAGCATTATATTGAAGGAGAGCAACCCATCCACCATGGGTCCATTCTCTCCTTGAAACCGCCATGAAAGAAAGTTGGAAGTCAAGCTCATGACTTAAAAAGAGTGCTTGTGGGAGGCAACCCATTAAGTTTAGTTATTTGTTTTGTTCATTTTTTCTCTCTCTTATGAGTAATTTTTTTCATATCTCACATCTACAGGATCTCAACAAGGCATTCAGGGAAGTCCTCTTAAATCTTTCTCTCCTTGTTCTTATTTCATACATTGAGGACAATGTATATCTTAAGTGTGGGGGAGGATTAAGGGGGTAAATTTTTTCCCAGACTCTAGCATGCTTTGATTATCACTCGCTAACATTTCCTTTCAAAATTTCTGCTCCTTAGAGACTTGTTTTTGAATGATTGAAACCACCTTGAATCATGTGCTTAGGTGGGATAGACAAGAAAGGATGCATGCAAATCTAACTGAAATTTTTGGCTATGGAATGTACCTTAGTAGTGGGAATGATCAATGGGCAAGATGCAATACAGATTTGACCCTTGTGAGCATTTGGCTTTTGATAGACAAACATGATTTGATTATTCTATAACTAGTCTTATTAGGCATGTTGAGACCTTGATAATAAGTTCATGGATTGGAACGTGATTTATCCAAGAAAAAAATTTATTTCCTGAATAAGTGTGAGATGGAGCATAAAATGCACTCACACTAAAAACAATAAAAAGAAGGGTGAGATGGAGCATAAAAATGCACTCATTCCTAGATCCCAAACCCTAATTCACCTTTTGATGCATTGAACTCATCATAAGTGGTGGAGATGCGATACATAAGCAAGCTTATGGTAATAACATTCCTGATTTTGTCATGAAAAGTTGTGAGAGGGTATTTTTGAATCTTGCTGCATGTTATTGTGAAAACAAAGAGGGCTTACTCTAGTCCTAAATTATTCATGCGAGGAGATGCTTGTTTCCCTTGATTGTCGATTTTACTTGGGGACATGAGGATTGGCGATTTAAGATTATTCTTTGATAAGTTAAAGAGGAAAAGAAGTGGATGAATGGAAGGACCATTAATACTAGATCAATGCATGCGGGATAACAAATATCCTGTTGAGAAAACTCCAAAATAATCTTTTAGTTAGTTGGTTCCTGTTTTAATTTTGTTTTGAGTTTTGTCTTGCCTGAGGACGGGCAAATTTTTTGTGTGGGGAGATTTGATGAGAGTAGAATTTATCATATTTTTATCCTCAAATATTTTGGCTTTCATATTGAATTAGTACATAATTGGACTCATATTTGTTGTATTTCGGTTCAGGGCATGAATGAAGGCATCAGAAGCAAAGAAAGGCAAATCGGATGATTTTTCATAGTTTCGGCATCATTCAGTAATTTGGGCCTAACTCGCGTACCCGAACTCTGATTGGGCTGATTCAAGACCCACTGGAAAGATAAGAGAAAACGCCACAACTTTTGTGTTTTGCGATTTAGCAGATTGGGCCTGCATCGAAGTCAAATCTAGGCCCGAAGCCAAGGAAAATTCACTAGAAGGCCCAATCCACAACTGAAGCCCAACTTGCAGAAAAGCCTGGCAGCAGCCCAATTTGCAGAGGAGGTCTAATACGAATCTAAGAACAAGAAACTGAGAAGAGTCCTTCCAAATCTAAATTCTTGATATAATCTTAGAAAGATAAAGGGATTGAGTTCACTAGATAAAGAGATAAGAGTAGGATTAGACTAGGGCTTTCTATTCTTGCAAGATAAACTTCAAGAGGAAGTAGGAGACCACCCCCTCCCCTTTAAGCTATATAAAGGGGGGGGGGGGGGGGCAGACTAGCTTTAGGCATCACTCAATCTCTAGATTGAATCAAGAAGCAAAGGAGCAATCAATCAAGAAAGGATAAAACAAATCAAGAAACTTGGGGAAGGTGATCAAGAATTCAAGAAACCTCAAGAAGAAGGTGGCAGCAAGAAGAGGAGATCTCAACACCATAGGCGAATTCAAGAGTTCTTTCTTTCCCTTTGTTTGTTTTAACTCTTTTATCATGAATTGATTTGTTTCTTGCTAGGGCTATGAAAAGCCTAACCAAGTTAATGGATATATTTTTATGTTTATGATTTATCCAAAATTGTGATTTCCATATAGTCTATGAATTATTGTGCTTAATGCAATTAAGAGCTTAACCACCTTTTAATTGATTTTTTTCATGTGAATGAATCGAGAGAGGAATTCACATAATCGACTGAATAGTTCATAGTGTGAATTGAATGGTATATAGAGATATATATACATGATTCATGTGAATTTAATGGTTTTCCTTGGATTTAATGCACTTTCATCTTGAGAGCTCTACTCGAGAGATCGAAGGGTTACTTGATGGGCATAGTTTTAATATATCTTGAGAGAGAATATTAAATAAAATTGGAAAGACCTCAACTTATGGGAATGACAAGTAATCTTGGTTAGTCGAATCCATTAATATTCATTACAATGGTTAGATGGACCAAAAGCCTTAGCGATTTCATCCATTGCATATTCTGTTAGTGATCACCCTTGCTTCTATTTTCTTTTTCTAGTTTTTATTTTCAGTAATTCTTGCTCAAATCTGAATTTCAATTGTCCACATAATTAGGGAAGACTGCGGTTCTAATACTTATTTTGTTAAATCCTCGTGGGAATGATATTTTTATACTACTTGATAAGTAGTACACTTGCTAGGGTTATATTTATAAATATCATACTTTATTCATTTATTGATAAATGTTTATGTACATCAATTTGATTGGAGCTAAGGGCATACACTATCTGACAATAAGTTGTTTCAATTTAGTGTAAGTGCTTAAAAATGAATATAGTATCAAGTGTTTTGGCTTGGGCCCTAGGTAAAATCTCTTTGATATTCTATGCCTATCATGACATAAAAGTATTACTTTATGGGTTTGTGGCCCCCAGTAGAACTAGATACTAAAATGCCATTATCAAATTTGGAGGATATTCTCAAAATCTTCAACCAATTTTCTCATGCTTGCCAACCTGAGATTTTACCATGTATTAAGCAATGGACCCTACAGTTCTAACTATTACCTTGGAAAAATAAAGCAAAAAGGTGTCTTAGGGTATGTATGTCATTGTTCCTCAAAATGGATGCAAGGCTTCTGTTTGGTGACATGTGACTACATTGTTCCAAGTAAATTGAAATAAGAGAATGATATCATCAATGTGAGGACTGCTTGCAAAAGTAATTTACAATAAGGATGTAAATCAAGTTCCAACTACAACACCCAAAGTAAAACTATCTTTAGTCTTTACAAATTCATACAGAACAATACTTGCTACGTCCCAAAGCCAGGTAAATAGGGACAAACCTAAATTCATATATCTCAATACTAGAGGCTGAAAATATGAATACAAATGCCCAGCCTGAAACAAGGTTCTTTTTTGTTCTAGAAATTGGACTTCAATTCCACAATGTTGTTCTTGTAATAGGAATTTTATTCCAATCCATATGCGTCAGGTACACAGATCAGATTGAAGCACTAATGCTTATTGAGAGCTGCTTTGAGCAGTTTCCCCTTGCTTGTCCATGAAACGAACAACAACACAAGTAATATTATCAGCACTCCCTCTTTGCAATGCTTCCTGCATCAACCTCTTGGCTGCTTGCTCTGAATCCTCAATTGATTTGATCATGGAAACAGCCTCCTGGAAGAATTTAGAAACCAAGCAAATTAATTATTCTTCTTCAATGAAGCAATTCCATAGAAGATTTTGTCCCTGATTCTATCGTATTATTGGAAAACATTATCCATCAATTTAGGTCAATGGTGTACCACCTCTTGGATGGACCATAGCCAAAATCATATCAATTAACATGGTGACCAAACAATGGAAAATGAGAAAAGTGTTGTAGAGTTACAAGAAAAGAAAAGTTGGAGAAAAATGAGTTATAGATTCCCTTCCCAACTTTTCAACTTCTAGGAAACTTTTACATTGGAAGCAGCTTTTAACTTTTCCATCCAAAAGGAAAACCAATTCAATGCATACCAAATGCACCATAATGAAATTTAAAAATGAAAAATATTAGGAAACCTCATTTGAGACAACATCCCACAGCCCATCACTTGCCAAAATAAGAAATTCCAGGGAGCTGTCAACCACTTCCTCCTGCAGTTTAAAAAGCAATATAATTAACACACACAAGCACACATTGGAGGGGAGAAGGGAAGGAAGAACCTTAACAATAACAACCATAACACAATGGCTATAAATTTTCAAAATATAATTAATGCATATCTAATCTGAAAAATCCATTCAAGCTTGATAATATTGGTTGAGTTCTTAATACTATTTTCCCCTACATATATTTTAGCCATCTGGAGGGAACCTGGCCATCCATAAAGTAGGAACCACTGAATTTTGAACACTTGACAAAATCTTATTGGAGATTTTCCTTGTAATAGAAAAAAAAAAACTTGTATTTTTCAGTAGGCTGAAATTTTGAACACTTGACAAGATCTTATAAGCTGAAATAATGAATAAAAGGTGTGCAGAGGAATTTAGGAGCACCTTATCAACTCAAAAATAAATTTCAATGTAAAAGATTAAAATGAATGACTAGTAATCCAATTCTGATAAGATATCTCAGATTAGACCACTATTGCATTGCGTGAGTTTGATTAATTTGGACTATATCCTAGCAGATTCGCTTACTTTAAGAAATAGGAAGATGTAAACCATATAATGTTTCTAGATTCAAACCTGAATATCAGGATCTGCAACAACAAACTGCTTTAAAAGTCTGTCACCAAATGCACGAGAAACAGCAAGAACACCACCAACTCTCCAAGTACCTGTAGCAAAATTTTTTATTCATTTACACTAACAGTAAAAATTAATAGGCTATAAAAGCTAAATAAGATGATTTCCTCACCAGCCCATATCACAAAACCTCCAGCATCTTCAATTCGTTGTCGTTCATCAGTTTGGTCGGGCTTGTGATCTCGTGAAACAGCTATAGCTATAGATCGAATGGAGGATGTCTTTCTTAGATGATGGCAAAATAAAGCAAACAGACGATACGAAAAAAGCATTTAATGATTATAGCCCTAGATTTGTCTTATATCCTTTCCTTCACTCTACTTTGCATGCATTAATTTGCATTCTAAAAGAAAACCTTATATTTTGTCAATCCAGCTATAATTTTATGACCAACATTATCTTCAAGCTCTCTCCTTATCAATAATGATGATTAGACAATAGAATAATAGTACTAGGTTTTATCCATAGGTCATTAATCTTCTCTGACAAGGTGATGCAAGAGTACTAAAGTATAAAATATAAAGGAGTTCCTACTTTATGCTTGAATGGTAATATTTAGGCCCCATAGGGTGAAGGTTCATTAGATCCATTGAGATCTAAAGAATCCCTACTTCAGGAGATTCAGAAGGGTATTTTAGGAATTCTTCTTTCTTACTTTAAATTATGTAGTTGATTGAAGTTTGTAGCTTATCTAAGAGTCATAATTCACTTGAAAAAACTTTTGGCTTGTTTATATACCTTTCCTAGTTTCTTTTACCTAGCATGAATTTTATTATTTATGGTACTAAATTAAAGTTTCTACTATGCATATTAATTGGCACTGCCCATTTATTATTACTTACAATTGTTAGTCTAAAAGGATGTATTCCTGTTGTTTTGTCTATTTTCTTGCTATCTCCTTTGGAATTTGGATAAAAAAAAAAGAAATCATTTTATGAAAATCCTTTATTAAGTTACCAATAGAAAAAAAAAAAAAGCACAATAGTTTAGTATATAATTTCGTACCATTCCCACCCCTACAAATAACAGCCCTGGAATCCCCAACATTTGCAACTAGCAAACGATCACCAACAAGTATTGCTGTAGAAGCTGTTGAGCCAGCATCTTTAGTCTGAGTGTTTTCTGATTTGAGAAATTCTGAGTCCGTATGGTTGTATGCATCCGCTGTACAAATAGGAAAAAATGGGGCAAAACCAGACAAAGAACTGTTGGAAAAGATTTACATAAAATAAGAAGCTTTTATATTGATGTTAGAATAAGAACAAGCACCTATGGCTGATTTGGTATCAGATATGAACTTTGGATGCCTGATCAAATTACTAAAAAGGTTTTCTTTCACATATTCTGCAGCTCGAGCACCCCCATGACCTGAAACAACCACAAGAGTTGTAAATGTGAAAAAATTTTTCAATTGAAAATTTTAAAACATCTCCAAGGTACATATTTCATATTTTACAACTAGAAGGATTCCAATTTTATCAACAGCTGTCTGCAAGAGATGGAGTTAATACTGTCATATTTTAGGATACTGCATCCAAATTTCTAACTTTTGCAAAGAATAACAATATAACACAATAAAAATAGGATAAATTGTTTGTACCACTCCTGAGGTTTGGGTCAAATACTTATACAACATTGGGAGGTTACCTAATGGCTTATACCCCTTTTAACCACCAAACTAGAGGCTTTTGTTTTTAAGCCTAGAAGGCGAAATTCATTCATAAATGCTCATTTACAAGGCCAGAAAATATAACCAGCGGAAAATACAATTAGAAATTAGAGGGGATTTGTTAACGTGGGAGAAACAATTTAGACATAAAAATATATTTTACTACAAATCCATAAGGCTGAGTTTGGAAGGAGTACAACTGCAAATATGTAGAGTGAAAAATCTTATATTTTGTATTATTTTGTATGTATTTACGCTGTACATATTTGCATTTGTACTCTTTCCAAACCGAGCCTAATGGAAAGCACCCTTATTTTATAAACACTAAACGTATTTGTATAACCTCAAATTTATTTTTTAAGCGCTATTTATTGATGCAATGGTAAAATCCTGACCTCACAAGTATGATAATGCAGGTTCAAGTCTGAGAGTAACTTTGATAAAAAAGAGTTTCAACATTGTGCAAAAACATGCCAAAACCCCATATATCCAGGACCAACATTGGACAATGGATTTTATCTTAACTTATATTTTTTTTTTATTCTTTCATAACTCTATTTTCAACTTTTCATTCATACTTTACTATCATGGCAAAAAAATTGTCCCTCAAAGAAGTATATATAAGGATAGTTTTATTTATATAATATTCAAGAAGAATGATCAAAGAGGGTATAAAATGAAATTTAAAAAAAAATTAAATATCAAATACACACTCCTATATATTGCAAAAACTGATTGCATGTTATTGGAGTTGGAGGGGTGGAATAAGTAATCCAACCCGAAATTGCAAGAAGTAAACGGTTAAAATCCAAGGGCAAGTCTTTGTATTTGACAAAAATCCCAGGGAGGCATTTGTAATTTACTCATTATATGTATCTACTTACCATCAAAGACTCCAAAGAGACCAACTATCTCCCCATCAACACCGTCAATTCTCGTCTCATAGAAATCTTCCATTGAAGACCTTTTCCCCCGAGAGCTTGCATATCCATAGCTAAATTTCCCATTGTGACTGTTAAGGGAAAAAATGTTAAGTTAGCATTACAAATGTACATTAGGTAGTTTTTTAAATTTTCAAAACAATTCTTTTAGTAGTCCCTAAATATTTCATAAAGACATGTAAGTAACTTCATGCCTCAAAATGCTTATTGCTTTTCTTTTAGGCTATGTTTGGTTTGAAAGAAAAAGTAGGGAAAGGAAGGGAAAGGTAGGAAAACCTATACAAGCTTTGTAAAGGTTTTCATACCTTTACCTTCCTTTCCCTACTTTTTCCTTCAAACCAAAGACAGCCTTAGTGAATTAACTGTTAAAGAAACATTTAATTAATAATTTAAGAAAATGCATCGGTGTGTTGAAATTTTCAAAAGCCTTTTCATCATACACTTATTACACTATGCGTACCCCTATGTGATATTTCAATTCATGATATATAAGCTATAACCAATCCACAACATTTAAACCATAAGATTTCAAAGCAATTCATTCATGACAAGGAAAAACAATCATCTATTATTGCTTAGGCTCAGTTTGGAAGGACTACAATACAAATATGTACAGTACAAATACATACAAAATAATACAAAATATAAGGTTTTGCACTCTATATATTTGTATTTGTAGTCCTTCCAAAGAGTACAAATTCAAATATGTAGAGTATAAATACATACAAAATAAAGGGTTTTGCACTCTACATATTTGTATTTCTACTCCTTGGAAACCGAGGCTCAGTTTGGGAAGCGTACAAAAACAAATATGTACAGTACAAATATATACAAAATAATACAAGGTATAAGATTTGGTGCTCTACATATTCGTATTTATACACCTTACAGACTGAGCCATAGTTGCAATAACATGGACTATATTGCATCAACAATTAGTTACACAAGAAAGTTTGCCTCCCCACAGCAATATTAATGCATAAGCATATCCAACATAAATGGTTCGACATGCAAGTTAAATTCAAAAAAAAAAAAAAGATTTTCAATAATGTACTTCATCCATCTACTATTTTTCTCTATCATTATCAAGCATTAGACAATATTAGTTGAGTCTACATCAACATCATCATAACCCAAACCTTATCCAAACTATATGGGGTCAGCTTTCACTTTGTATAAAGCTTATTTGTGGTAAGACATTAATCCTCCTGACTGGGATGTTGGATAAAAATTTCGTATTTTGGAACTATCTTAGTTGAATAGTTTACTTTGTGTATAAAATAAAATAACAACAAAAAAGCTATTGCTAATTAATCTATTATCACATAACCACTAAAATTCAAATTTAAATCATTATTACAATTTTAATATATTTCATAATTTGTAGTTTATATATAGTTCACAAGTACAAACAATATTACAAAGACCAATGATTTTTTTACAAGATAAAAATTTATTTATATGCAAAATAGTAAACAAAGTTGACTAATTATTACATAAAAAACAAGAATATCAGTAATTATACTCATGTGAAACACAAAAAGTTTAACGTGCAAGCAAAAGAACATCCATATATAATTTCTTAAAAGAAAACGATGAACCTTTACCATATATAATGCAAGCAAAACAGAATAAAGTAATTTAATGCGACCCTAAATAACTACAAATGAATGCCTTTATACCTAACAGACAAAAGAGAAAAGGGAACTTACCTAAAACCCCCACCACTAACAAGGGCATCATCAACTTGGCATCCACTTGTAGGCAACGTAGAATTCAGATAGCCCATTATATCCAACAATAATCTTCAAACTAATCAACTTTTTGCTCTCTTATATCTAAAGGAGAAAACAATAAATAAAAATATATCTAAAAGAAAATTATCAACAGCAAAATTGTCTATTGACAAATTGAATTGAAACCGAAATATTTCATTAATTGCCACTTCATCTCCATACCCTAACCTGCATGATAATAGAGATATGAATTTCAAATTTAAGACATAGATTCAAGACAAAAGCATTACAGTTATATCCAATCACATTCAAAAGGAATAGAAATTCATATTTGATAACAAAGAAATACAAATTAAATACTAAAACTATATTATAAAAACAACAAAAATATAAGAAATTCATGAAAAACTAGGAAGTGCAAATAGAGCAAAGAAATACAAAATTAAGGAATACTTACAATTTATAAAGTTAAAAAACAATACTTGCACATGGCCAAATGTGGCTGTAAAGAGTGAGGAAAGAAAAAAAAAAGAAGAAAACTAATTAAAAGAGATAGGTATAAATTAGAAATACTATGAGAACACTGAAAAAAGAGAGATTAAGAGAGCATAAAGGATAATAAAATTAAAAAGAAAGAAGAAAAATTTTCATAATTGGTATTTCCATTTGTTAAAGAAAACAGAAGCACAAAACTAACAAATAAGAAATGAAAAGAAAAAAAAAATTGAAGAAAATAAAGAACACGAGACAAAAGTTCAAAAATAGAGCCAGGTTTGTTTGGTTTTACCTAAAATAGGGGCACACATGTTGCATGTATTTAATATAGGTTCTAAAGACCATTTAATATTTATAACATGACATGAAAAATATTTCTTGACCGCACTAGGACACTCGTTATACAAGATATCCATATTTTAACAAATCCCATTTTTATTAACTTATAATTTCATATAAGCTTTTGTTGAATGGAATAAGTAATTCCATGAAAACCTAAGTCACCACAAATAGACAATTCTAAATCCAACAAAGGTGAACAAAAACTGAACTTACCTAAAACCCCCACCAGGCCACCATCATCAACTTGGGTTCCACTTGTAGACAATACAAAATATTGGTAGCCTACAGTATGGAATAATAATTCTCCATACTATTTGACTTATTGCTCTCTTGGATTAAAAGGAGAAACAATCAATAAAAATAATTGAAAATTTAAAAAGAAAACTAATCAAAGATAATGCATATTGATGAAATGAATTTAAACCTAGAGACCTCATTATTTGTTGCAATATCTCTGTTCACAATATACCTTACAAGAGAATAAAGAATTTCCAAATCTGAGACATGAATTTAAGTTGTACAGAAATCCAACCACATCAAAATAACTAAAATTTAAATTTGGCAAAAGAATTCATATGAATTTAATCTGAGCATTACAGAACGAATTTAGACATTAAGGCTTAAAAACACTTTAATAAATTGCACTAAAATTAAAAGCACAGAAATTTAAATTTAGAAACAGAGTTCACATAAAGAGGGATACAAATGAATAAAACCACAATGGACACACAACAAAGAAAGAAAAAGGAAAAGTCAACTAGAACAAACAAAATACGAAACTACCCAAGAAAAACAGAATCTGTAAGCTCAAGGAAAAAAAAAACAATGCACACACAACAAAGAAAGAAAAAGGAAAAAAAAAAGCTGGGGAGAGGAGGAGGGAGGGAATCGTACCTGAAAGAGATAGGGACAAAGAAGAAATACCAAGGGATCACTGAGAAAAAATAAAGGTTAGGAAAGCTTAAAGAATAAGAAATGAAACAAGAAGAAAGAAAAAGAAAACCAGAATGATTTACATTAGAGTGTTTTGGTTTGTCAATGGAAATACAAGTTCACAGCTAACGGACAAGAAAATAAAATCAAAAAATCAGAAAATGAGAAGCAATGAAAAGAAAATTAAGAAATAGGGAGTCAAATTCTATTTCTTTGTTCCTAACATGGGGGCACACATGTTGCCAATATATGTCATAGGTTTTAAAGACCTAGTCAAAACAACAATGTGTAACATAAAAGTTATCTTCTTTTTCAACCCTACACATGGCATAGATGAGGTTAATAATAACTTACCAAATAGAGACCCAATGTTGTTCATAAAAATCCGATTTTCCTATTAATTATCTTCTAGTTTCCCTTTATTTTCTCGAGAGAGAGAGATCCTCATATTATCACTCTTGTGAGGATTTTGATTTTTCATAGATTTGTATTATTAAAATAAGCAATTACGAGTCAGGAGTAACAAATTCAAATGGACAGCTTTTACCGGCCATGGTCAAAGTCAACTCCTAACATGTAGGTCCCACGTAAAGGAATAACAGTTATTTTGAATGAGATGGATGGGTTTACTTTTAACATATGGTCCCATGTAAAAGAACAACACTTCAGCTACATTTGGAATAAAATGTATCACTCATAACTCATATTAACAAAGTGAACGCCAACATGTAAATGGATAGGGGTGTCTATAAAAAAATCGAAAAACCGGATTTAATCGAAAAATGTGGTTAATCGAATTGATCGATTCGGTTTGGTTTGGTACTTTTGAAAAACGGAAGAACTGGTTTAGTTTTTGGTTTATTTAGAAAAAAATTGGCGGTTAATTTAACCAATTAGTGTATATATATTAATATGTATATTCTATATGTATTATATAAATATATACATATATTATATTTATAAACGTTATATATATATATATTAGATATTTTTATAATATTTATAATACAATATTGTATACGTTTATATAATATATATTATAAATATAAAAATTTGAAGAACCGAATAGATCAAAAACCAAAATTGACAAACCAATTAACCGATGATACCGATTTAATTTCGGTTTAGAGAAATAAAAAAAATGATATAACCGATTTGATTTGAAAAAATTGTCAATATAAATGGTGGGGAAGGTGATGGTGTTTTTTGGAGGCAAATAATGTACAAGTGAGGTTTTCTGAAGTTTATTAAAACCCATAGTCAGATGGTGTCACGGCATGAGCAAGATGAGGAGCAAAGTGGTAACGTGTAGATTTATCATTGACAGGGCTGAGCTTTGCATCTATTATGATAAAGGCTAGCCTGGGCCGAGGCCTGGCCCATCTCGAAATATAAGTTGGGTCTGGCAGGCCTTTTATCCATAAAATACTATAGATAAAACTCTCTGGCCCGCTGCTATATTATAGCCTCTTTGGACAATCCGATACAGAGGCAGTTCGATCAGATCGAACTCGCCAAAGACATATTGGATAGTATAAAGACTATATACGAAGAGCATAATCGTTCTACTCAACAAAAGGTCCTGAAACAGTTCATGACCGTGTAGATGACTAAGGGGCAGCAAGTGCATGACCATTGTCTTCGGATGATAGGCTACATAAATGAGCTGGAGGCCCTTGGTTCCAGGCTAGATCTGGTCACACAGATCGATGCTATTCTCAACTCTCTGCCTCCATCCTTCAACCCATTCATTATGAATTACAATATGAACAAGTTGAATGTTAGTGTCCAAGAGCTCAGCAATATGTTGCAAAGAGCTGAGGAACTCATAAGGAAGGATGAGCCGATAGCCATGCTTGTTGAAACTGGCAAATTTGGCAAGAAGAGGAAGGCAAAGAGAAAGCCTTAGAAGAAAGCCACCAAATCTAAAAAACAAAAGAAAGACAAGGCATCCGATGCCTGTCACTTCTGCAAGCAGGCCAGCCACTGGAAGAGGAATTGTCCCACCTACCTGGAATCTAAGAAAGCTACTTTCGAAACTTGTGTCATGGAAACTAATTTATTAGTGACTTCTGTGTCCTGGTGTGTTGACTCTGGGGCTTCAACTCATGCGTGTAATTCATTACAGTGGTTCAAAGTAAGCAGAAGGCTGAGTGAAAGAGAAGTGACACTTTACTTGGGGACTTCTGCAAGCGTAGCAGCTATGGCGATAGGAACCGTAGAATTGAATTTTAGAGAAGGGATTCTTGTAATGAAAGATTGTCTTTATGTACAAAATATAAGAATAATTTTGATTTTTGTTTCTAAACTATGTGTGGATGGATATGCTGTCTCTTTTAGTAATGTGATTACTATCAAAAGGAAAAATAAATTCATCGCATGCGGGGAATTGGAGAATGGTTTTTATATTCTACATCCTTCTCTAGAAACTAATCTAACCAAAACTACGTCGGTCAAAATCCCCAAGAAAATGACTCGTGACTTGGTAAGTTCCACGTGCCTGTGGCATTACCATCTTGGCCACATCGGTATTGACCGAAACACAAGATTAGTAAAGGATGGTCCTTTGGGTTTTCTAACCATCAAAAATGTTCCCACTTGTGAGCCTTGCCTTAGAGGCAAGATGACAAAGTGGCCATTTAACGGTAAGGCTGAAAGATGCACAGGCACACTTGACCTTATACATAGTGATGTATGTGGTCCCCTAAGTGTTAGGACATGCAATCGACACGTGTATTTCATCACCTTTACCAATGATTTTTCAAGATATGGTTATGTGTACCTAATGAGACATAAATCTGAATTCTTTGAAAAGTTCAAAGAATTCAGACAAGAGGTCGAGAAACAATTAGGGAGAGAAATTAAGGCCCTTCGATCAGATCGAGGTGGCAGGTATCTCTCTGACGAATTCAGAGACTACTTGAAGGTCAATGGGATTATCTCACAGTTGGCTCCTCCTGCAACACCCCAGCTTAACGATGTTTCAGAGAGGAGGAATAGGACACTGCTAGACTTGGTCCGGTCACTTCTCACACTCTCAGAATTGCCCACATCCTTTTGGGGATATGCGTTGGAGACCGCAATTATGAGACTCGTGTTAGTTTAGAATGTTCATAGTTGTTGGATAAGTCTAGGGAGATTTATCCTACTAAGGCTGACATTGATGTGCCGCCAAGTGTTGGGGTGGCCTGTCTCAACTGCTAGGCCGAGACCCGAGGTACATGCAGTGTAGGTTTACTTGAAACCCTGAACCGGACAAGATTTCCAGTATTGCCCTAGACCTTGGTGATTAGTGGGCAAAACTGGAATGTTACACCTGACCCCTATACTCGATTATGATATTGCACTAGGTGTCGGATTGGGCTGTCTTTGATATGCCAATCAGTGAGATCCTTAGAGGGGGTCAAAACTTGGGTCTGTTGGGACAGTCCAAGAAGTTATTTGAGTTAGTGATCATAGTGAGAGGATCAGCCCCTTTGTCGGACAAAGGTAATGATCGAGGATGCACATTCTTTGCTGGAAACCAAGATTGCTGGTAGCCGATTTCAATCATTGAAATTTGTTTTGCAAAATATATTTATATACGGATATACATACATATATATATATATATATATATTATGGTTTCAAAATGTTTGCAAAAGGTTTTAATTCCCGGGATCCATTTGAGAAGAGAGTGCAACACTGTTCCTTGTAGCCGTGAGAGATCCTCTCTTGTTGGGCAGTGTATGATCATTATGGACTGAGAGGTTAAGTGTGAGACCATTGCTGATGGGCTAATCTTGCATCTTCCCATAGTCCCTGGGTTTTTATAAGGTGGCTTGGCCCAAGGACCACTTAGTGTAAGTGTTGGGCCCATTAGGAGCCCATGCGATGGGCTTCAGAGGGTTCACTGTTTTTTCAGTGAATTTAGCCAGACCTTGTAATCGAGGCTGGGCTGAACCCATGTGGCTGATGTGTAGATCAATTTTTGGGTCCCATACCATACAAAGAGGCCCAACTGGGCAGCAGTTTGGAAGGTTACTGAGCACATAGACTTATTGGGCCTAAAGCCCATTTCGAACTGGTTTAGTTGGACTAATTAAAGAGAGGGGCGGATCTGGAATTGGATCAGCAGATAGGATAGGGTCTTACCCTATCCACTTAGAGAGTCTAGATCTGAATACAGATTTGGATCTAGAAACCTCCTAATGAGATTAGGAGAGAGCTGATCTAATCTGCAGATAAGATAAGGTCTTATCCTTATCTCTTAAAGAGAATTCCTTATCCAAATACATATTTGGATTAGGAAACTCCTAATGAGATTAGGAGCTCTCTTTAAGCCTATAAAAGGAGGAGGGGGTGATCTATTCAGCCCATCCCAAATCTCAGAGATCAGATCTCAGTTTACATAGAGAGAAGACATCACCAATGTGACTGTGCCATCTTCTCCTTGCGTTCTCCTCCAGTTGCCGCCATAGCCAATTCGACCTCCATTGTTGTAGGAGTGATCAAGAAGTGCTATTGATATCAGTTTTTGGTGAAAAACTGATTGGGTTTCGTGCTCACCTACCCTCCAATGAATTCTTGGTCAAGGATTTGGTTCTTTGGAAGAACACTGCTGATTTTGCTCCATCCTACACTGTGTCATCTTCAGTGGGAGCAGTCTTTGGATCCTTCTTTGGACGTGAACACCTCCATTGGAAGATATTATTTTTTCGAATCAGGTATATCCCTCTCCTACTGTTTTGATTTAGATCTGGTTCGGTACTTGGTTCAAGATTGATCATTGAAAAATGCAGTTTCTAAAATAGGGAATGCGATTCCCAGATAGGAGAGAGAGAAATTTTTGAAATTTCGCCTAACCTTCCTGCAGGGTTCGGAATTCCATATGATGGATCTCTCATCCGTTCAGTGGTATTAGAGCCATGGTTCAAATCTTGAACCGAAATTGACTAGATCTGAACCTACGCAAATGGGCAAAAGGTGTTCTACCCGATTTGCGCAGATTAGGGTTTTCTGGGAAATCGGTTCCCAGTTAAAGGGTGAATGATCTGAAATTAATTTTTATAATTCTGGAATTTATTTAGAACTGTTCTTTATTATTTTCTTGATTTATGGGCTGTTCGTACAAATGGAGATCGAAATCTTGTTTGGCGCAGAAAATCTGCAATTTCGCAGTTCTATTCATTCTAGTTTGTAACTAATTTTTTTTTAATTTTTAGACTGAATGTATAGGTATTCGATCTGATGTAATATTAATAGAAAAAGTAGGGTTTTCTATTTTATTTTATTCATGATCGAAGTTGACGGTGCAAAGGAGGAGATTTCGCAAATATGAAAATCACTATCTATGATTTGCAGTTTATGAAACTGCAAACTGAGATCTGACATTTGTTTTGCAGATTGGAGTTGGCGAACAGCCCCGTGACTGATTCTTGTTTTTCTTTAATTCATAATTTTAATTTTAGATCGTTTCTTGAATTAAATCTTTAATTAAAAATCAAACCCTAGACCCATTCGAACCAGATTGGTCCAAACTAGTTGGACCGAATCTGTGGTTCAATGGAGGCTGATTGTCAGCCATAATTTCCCACTTTTGGGATAAGGGATTGATGGTTAATTAAGAGATTTAATTCAGCCCACACCCGTAAGGCCCAATTTTAAGGTGTTAAAAGTGTAAAAGCCCACTATTTGCAGGAAAGCTATATGGGCCGAACTATTAACTGCTATTCAGCCCATATAGCTAGATAATATTAATTGGTAATATTATAGTTGAAAATGGGCTTTAATAATGGGCTTTACAAATATTAATTGATTGGATCAATTCTATCCTTGCATGTGATGTATGGATGTGTGATGTGCTACATTCAAGGGCCATAAGTTCTTGGTCCATGTAGATACAACAGTGAATCTTGCACACACCATGGCTGAATGCACATCATTGCCATGGTGTCCCTAAAGATCATTGGGTGATCTCCCTCAGTGGAGGGCCCCACACCCCTGAAAAAGATTCGTGCGGAACCCTAGCCATTTAGGGCCCACAAGAAATCTTGCTTTATGAAAGTTAGTGGGAGCCACTTTGGTTTGACCTAAATTAAACTAGGGCGAACTTTTGTTCCTTCCATCATTAGCATGAACATGGGTCCTTCAGTAATGAGGAAACGCACCATAAAATTGGGCTATCCATTTGCTGTTGGATCTGTCAGAGTGTTTCATATGATGATAGGGGCATCATAGACCAATGTGGGAGGGCCTCACCAGAAAATGGGAGACTCTCACGGTACATTGACGTTCACGAATATGATGGGTGAGCACTCAATGGACAGAAAGGTTTTACCTAAAATGGCAATGAACCTTGTCTGACAGAGGCCAAAGGGAAAGCTCATATGATGAGTGGATATGATCCTTCACAGAAAGTGGTGGGGTTATGCAGCTGAAACAATTGGCTCCATATACCCTATGTGATTTCCCACATTTCCAGAGACAATTCGCAGTCTCCGTCGCTGAGATAGGAGGGAAATCTCAGAGATGAATAAATGGGAATGGAACATAGACTAAAAGCCATATCTATGTATATAACATGAATCAAATTAGGTTGTGGACTAATGTTTTCTTTTTATCAGAAAATGGCAAATGAACAATTTGCAAAGCTTTTGGATGACAATAAGCTTAAGGGCCCAAACTATGCCGACTGGTATAGTAACCTAATGCTGGTCTTGACCTCTAAAAAACTGGATAAAGTGGCCAAGAATCCTACCCTGAAACGCCCTGGAGATAGGGCTTCTGAGGAATAGAGAAGGGACTATCAGGAATGGGAGGAGAAAACTCCCTTGCTCGGTGTTACATCATTGCCTCCCTGGACAATCCAAAATAGAGGTAATTTGATTAGATCGAACTAGCCAAGGACATATTGGATAGTTTAAAGACAATGTATGAAGAGCAGAATCATTCTACTTGATAGAAAGTCTTGAAATAGTTCATGACCGCTCAGATGTCAAAGGGGCAACAAGTTCATGACCATTGTCTTCGGATGATGGGTTGCATCAATGAGTTTGAGGCTCTTGGATCTGGGTTGGATCATATAACCCAGATAGACACCATTCTCAACTCTTTGCCTCCATCCTTCAATCCGTTCATTATGAACTATAATATGAATAAGCTGAATGTAAACCTTTAAGAACTCACCAATGTGTTGTAGAGGGCCGAAGAACTGATTAAGAAGGATGATCCCCTAGCCATGCTTGTTGAAACTGGCAAGAAGGGAAAGAAGAGGAGGGCAAAGAGAAAGCCCTAGAAGAAGGCCAACAAACCCAAGAAATAGAGGAAAGACAAGGCATCAGATGCTTGTCACTTCAGTAAACAGACCAGCTAGTGGAAGAGGAACTGTCCTCAATACCTGGAATCTAAGAAAGGTAATTTCGAATCTTGTGTCATAGAAACCAATTTGTTGGTAACTTCTGTGTCTTGGTGTATTGACTCTGGGGCTTCAACTCAAGCGTATAACTCACTGCAGGGGTTCAAGATAAGCAGAAGGCTGAATGAGGGAGAGGTGACACTTTACTTGGGGACTTTTGCAAGTGTTGCAGCTCTAGCCATAGGAACCATAGAACTAATTTTTAGATAAGGATCAATTGTACTGAAAGATTGTCTTTATGTACAAAATTTGAGAAGAAATCTGATTTCTGTTTGAAAACTGTGTGCGGATGGATATTCTGTCTTATTTAGTAATACAATTACTGATAAAAGAAACAACAGATTCAACGCATATGGAGAACTTGAGAATGGTCTTTATGTTCTCCATCATTCTCTAGAATCTAACATAGCCGAAACTACGCCGACTGATATCCCCAAGAAAAGAATCCATGATACAGTTAATCCCACGTGCCTGTGGCATTACCGACTTGGCCATATCAGTATTGATTGTATCACAAGGTTGGTAAAGGAGGGTCCTTTGGATTTTCTAACTGTAGAAGATCTTCCCACTTGTGAGCCTTGCCTTCAGGGTAAGATGACGAAACGACCATTTAATGGTAAGCCTGAAAGATGTACAGGCATGCTTGACCTAATACACGCTGATGTATGTGGCCCCTGAGTGTTAGGACTCGTAACCAGCACATGTATTTCATTACATTTACTGATGATTATTTTCGGTATTGTTATGTGTACCTAAGGACACACAAGTCCAAATCCTTTGAAAAGTTCAAGGAATTCAGACAAGAGGTCAAGAAACAGTTAGGGAGAGAAATTAAGACCCTTCGATCGGATCGAGGTGGCGAGTATCTCTTTGACGAATTCAGGGACTACTTGAAGGTCAACGGGATTGTATCATAGTTAGCACCTCCTGTTACACCACAACTTAATGGTGTTTCAGAGAGGAGGAATAGGACCTTATTGGATTTGGTTCAGTCACTTCTCGTACACTCAGAGTTACCCACATCCTTTTGGGGATACGCATTAGAGATTGTGACATACGTGCTGAATCGGGTTCCAAATAAATCAGTTCCGAATACTCCATACGAACTTTGGACCGAAAAAAAACCAAGTGTCAAACACTTGAAGATTTGGGATTGTCTAACACACGTTAAAAGAACTAGTGCAGACAAATTGGAATCCAAGACCATTTGTTGCCTATTCATAGGCTACCCAAAGGCTCTATGGGTTACATATTCTATGACCTAGGAGAACATAAGGTGTTCTTTAGTCGGAATGCCCATTTCTTGGAGGATGAATATATCCTGAACAATCATCATCAGGAAGTTGTTCTTGATGAAGAGAGCTCAGGAGCAGTGGGAGGTGTCCCACAGGTTTCAAGTATTGACCAACATAAAAGATCTTCCCGGGTATCCAGGCCACCAGTCCATTTTGGCTATGACTAGGATAGTTACCTAGTGGAAGCTATGACTAGTGAGGAGGATCCCATGACTTACGCGGAAACTATGTTGGACATAGATTCCCAGAAGTGGGTGGAGGCCAAGAGAGTAGAGATTGACTCCATAGAGACCAATGGAGTCTGGACTCTAGTAGATCCACCCTTCGGGGTAAAAGCAATTGGTTGCAAATGGATCTATAAGAGGAAGAAGGGCCCCAATAGTAAGGTTGAGACTTACAAAGCTCGTTTGGTGGCGAAAGGGTATACTCAGAAAGAGGGCATCAATTATGAGGAAACCTTTTTGCTCGTGGCCATGCTTAAATCCATTCGGATCCTACTAGCTGTAACAGCACACCATGACTACGAGATTAGGTAAATGGATGTCAAAACTGCGTTCTTGAATGGAGATCTTATTGAAGATATCTATATGCAACAACCGCAAGGTTTCATAGCTACTGGTCAAGAACACATGGAACTTGTGGGACATCTCCCACTGACCTTGAGCTCTCCTCTGAAGGGATGAGAGATCCATTACATGGATGGCCAAATCTTGCGGAATATGGTGGGCAAATTTCAAAAAAAATTTCTCTCCCTTCAACTAGGAATCGCATTCCCTATTTAGAATTTTCAAGGATCAATCTTGAACCATAAACTGAACCAGATCTGAACAAAAGTAGTAGGAGAGGAATATACCTGATACAGAAAAATATTATCTCTCAATGGAGGTGTTCACGCCCAAGGAAGGATCCAAAGACTGCTCCCACTAAAAATGGTGCAGTGTAGAATGGAGCAGAATCAGTATGTTCTCTCCAAGAACCTAATCCTTTGCAAGAAGTAGCAGAATGGCACGTGAGCACAGCTTCCTATCAGTCCCTTCACAAGAAACTGATGTCAAGATTGAATCTTGATTTCTCCCACTGAACTGGAGATCGAACTGGTAGGGTAGGCAGCAACTGGAAGGAGGTGGCAAGGAAGAATTTCATAGGGTTGCTTAATTCTTCCTTCTGTGATTTCAGGTCTAAAGAGGATGTGAATATTTGTCTTCTAAAGGCTGCCGCCCCTTCCTTCTTTTGTAACCTTAAAGGATCAACTCCTAATCCTATTAGGAGTTGCTAATCCAAATCATATTTGGATCAGACATCCCTAATCTCATTAGGAGGTTTCCAGATCTGAATCACATTTAGATCTGGACTCTCTGAGTGGATAGGGTTAAGACTCTATCCTATCTGCTAATCCATCCTAGAATTCGCCCCATATTTAACTAATTAAATTAGCCCAGTTCAAAATGGGCTTTAGGCCAAATAAGGTTATGTGCTCACTTAGCCTTCCTAACTGCTATCCAATTGGGCTTCCTTGTATGGCATGGGACCCAAACATTGATCTACACATCAGCCAGGAGCAGTGGGAGATGTCTCACAAGTTCCAGGTAGTGACCAACCTAGAAGATCCACTCGGGTATCCAGGCCACCAGTCCGTTATGGTTATGACTAGGATAGTTACCTGGTAGAAACCTTGACTAGTGAGGAGGATCCCGTGACTTATGTGGAAGCTATGTTGGACATAGATTCCCAGAAGTGGATGGAGGCCATGAGAGTTGAGATGGACTCAATGGAGACCAATGGAGTCTGGGCTCTAGTCAATCCGCCCTCCGGGGTAAAAGCAATTGGTTGCAAATGGACTTACAAGAGGAAGAAGGGCCCCGATGGTAGAGTTGAGACCTTCAAAGCTCGTCTGGTGGCAAAAGGGCACACTCAGAAAGAGGGCATCGATTATGAGGAAACTTTTTCGCCTGTGGCCATGCTTAAATCCATTAGGATTCTGATAGCTATAGCAGCATACCATGATTGTGTGATTTGGAAAATGTACATTGTGTGACATTATGTGTCTGTGAACATTCTAAACCGACCGACCCACTAGTTGTGAACATTCTAAACCAACACGAGTCTCATTATGTGTCCAATTTAAGGGGATTACACAGAAACGCACCAAAGGAACATGAATCAAATATATACTTTATTCATTTACAATAAACTCATAATGTACATCATTCTGATTCTAAGGGCATACAAAAACTATCTAACATCCTCATCAAGAACAACTTCTTGACGATGATTATTTAGGATGTAATCATCCCCCAAGAAATGGGCATTTTGGCTATAGAACATCTTCTGTTCTCCCGGATCATAGGATAGGTAACCCACAAAGCCCTTGGGGTAGCCTACAAATAGGCAACTACTGGTCTTAGATTCCAATTTGTCTGCACTCGTTCTTTTAACGTGTGCTGGACAACCCCAAATCTTTAAGTGTCTGACACTTGGTTTCTTTTCGGTCCAAAGTTCATATGGAGTGTTCAGAACCGATTTGGTTGGAACCCGATTCAGCACGTATATCCTAGTCTCTAATGTGAAAACCAAAAAGGATGTAGGTAACTCTAAGTAAACGAGAAGTGACCGGACCATATCCAATAAGGTCCTATTCCTCCTCTTTGAAACACTATTAAGCTGTGGTGTAGTAGGAGGAGCTAATTGTGATACTATCTCGTTGACCATCAGGTAGTCCCTGAATTTGTTAGAGAGATACTCGCCACCTCGATCCGATTGAAGGGTCTTAATTTCTCTCTCTAACTGTTTCTCGACCTCTTGTCTAAATTCCTTGAACTTTTCAAAGGATTCAGACTTGTGTCTCATTAGGTACATGTAACCATACCGAGAATAATCATCGGTGAATGTAATAAAATACACGTGTTGGTTACGGGTATGTATTCAGGGGACCACATACATCAGTACGTATAAGGTTAAGCGTGCCTGTACATCTTTCAGGCTTACCGTTAAATGGCCATTTCGTCATCTTACCCTGAAGGCAAGGCTCACAAGTGAGAAGATCTTCTATAGTTAGAAAGTCCAAAGGACCATCCTTTACCATCCTTGTGATACGATCAATACTGATATGGCCAAGTCGGTAATGCCACAGGCACGTGGGATTAATTGTATCACGGATTCATTTCTTTGGGATATCAATCGACGTAGTTTCGACTATGTTAGTTTCCAAAGAATGATGGAGAACATAGAGACCATTCTCAAGTTCTCCGTATGCGATGAATTTGTTATTTCTTTTAACAGTAATCGTATTACTAAAAAAAATAGAATATCCATCCGCACACAATTTTGAAACTTAAATCAAAATTCATCTCAAATTTTGTACATAAAGACAATCTTTCAGTATAATTATTCCTTCTCTGAAAATTAACTCTACGGTTCCTATAGCCATAGCTGCAACACTTGTAGAAGTCCCCAAGTAAAGAGTTACTTCTCCATCACTCAGTCTTCTGCTTATCCTGAACCCCTTCAATGAGTTACACGCATGAGTCGATCCCCTAGAGTCAATACACCAGGATGCAGAAGTTACCAAAAAATTGGTTTCTATGACTTAGGATTCGAACTTACCTTTCTTGGATTCCAGGTACTGAGGACAATTCCTCTTCCAATGGCCGGTGTGTTTGTAGAAGTTATAAGCATCTGATGCTCTGTCATTCTTCTGCTTCTTGGACTTGGTGGCTTTCTTCTGGAGCTTCTTCTTTGTCTTCCTCTTTTTCTTGCTTGACTTGCTAGCTTCAACAAGCATAGCGATAGGCTCATCCTTCTTAATCAGTTCCTCGGCCCTCTGCAACATATTGCTGAGTTCCTGAACACTGATATTCAGCTTATCCATATTGTAATTCATGATAAGCGGATTGAAGGAAGGAGGCAAAGAATTTAGGATGGCATCTATCTATGTCGCATGATCCAGCCCCGATCTAAGAGCCTCAAGTGCATTGATATAACCCATCATCCGAAGACAATGGTCATGAACTTGCTGCCCCTTGGACATCTATTCGGTCATGAACTGCTTCAAGACCTTCTGTCGAGTAGAACGATTCTGCTCTCAGTACATTGTCTTTAAACTATCCAGTATGTCCTTGGAAAGTTTGATCTGATCACTCTACCTTTATATCAGATTGTCCACGGAGGAAATGATATAGCACCGGGCCAAGGAGTTTTTCTTCTCCCAATCCTAATAGTCCCTCCTACGGGCCTAAGAAGCCCTATCACCCAGACGATCAGGGGCAGGGTTTTTAGCCACCTTGTCTAGCTTCTCTGAAGTTAGGACCAACATTAGGTTACGGTACCAATCGGCATAGTTTGGGCCTTTTAGTTTCTTGTCGTCCAATAGCTTTGCAAATTGTCTGTTTGCAATTTCTGATAAAAAACAAACATTAGTCCACAACCTAATTTGATTCATGTTATCTACATAGATATGGATTTTAATCTATGTTCCATTTTCATTTGTTCATCTCCGAGATTTCCCTCGTATCTCAGTGGCAGAGACAGCGACATATGTCTCTAGAAATGTGGAAAATCACATAGGGTGCATGGAGCCAACTGTTACAGCTGCATAACCCCACCACCTTTCTGTGAAGAATCATATCCACTCATTGTATGAGCTTTCCCTTTGGCCTCTGTCAGACAAGGTTCATTGCCATTTTAGGTTAAACCTTTCTGATGAGGGCAGATTTGGCCCTCCAATGAAATTGTGACACGTGGCACCTCATGAAAACTATGAAAACACCCAGCCAACAAACTTACGAAGTTGGTGACCCACCCGAGCACCAGTCTGGCCAGCCTGGCACGACCTGCGCGCAGCCAGACACGCGCCTGCGCGACCTGCGCACGGCACACGCAACCTACGCGGCACACGCGGCCTGTGCGAACTGCGTGTGGCGCGCGCGCGGCTTGCGCAAGCTGCGTGCGGCGTGCGGCCTGCGCGACCTGCGCACGGCACACGCAACCTACGCGGCCTGTGCGAACTACGCGCAGCGCGCGCGCAGCCTACGCGAACTGCGCACGGCCTGCCCATAAGGCACCCACCGACAAACCTGGCCTAGAAACTGACCCGCCGACTGACATAGGCACCAGCTTGACGACCTGGTCTAGACACTGACCCGCCGACTAACATAGGTGCCGACCTGATGACCTGGCCTAGACACTGACCCGCCGACTAACGCAGGCGCCCCCCTGACAACCCGGCCCAGGCGCCGACCTGGCCGCTTGACATAAGTGCCAGCCTGATGACCTTGAGGAGTTCACCACCATACCCCGGTTCTGACAGGATGCGACGAGTCTTACCGTTTGGAGGCTTTTCTCCCACCTAACCCGCGAGGACTCTAGTATATAAAGACCTCACCCCCCAAAGGGGAGGGGGATGAAAAAAGGGAAGTAACCCTGCTCTCTAGCTCTTTCATATTATCTTCAAAGCTCTCTAAAATAAGAGTGCTAACTTAAGCGTCGGAGATCCCCCACCGGGAAAATACCCCCGGGACCTCTGATTCAGTTCTCATAGGTCCTTAAGCTCCCGCCGCCTATGAAGAGGAGGAAAAGATGGAGTTCTCGGAGGTCCCTCAGCTCCCGCCACCTACAAAGCGGAGGAAAAGATGGAGTTCTCGTAGGTCCCTCAGCTCCTGCCACCTACAAAGAGGAGGAAAAGATGAAGTTCTCGTAGGTCCCTCATCTCCCGCTGCCTACAAAGGAAAGAAGACCACCTCATGCTAAGGGCAGTCGGATTGCGCCGCACCAGGGAGCTCCAACATTCTCTAAGTCATCGGCCGCCTAGTAGGCAGTTCGCTACCAAGCAGTTCGCCACCAGGCAATTCGCCACTAGGCAGTTCACCACCAGGCAGTTCGCCACCGAGCAGCTCACCACCAGGCAGTTCTTCACCGGGCAGTTTGCCACCAGGCAGTTTGCCACCAAGCAGTTCGCCACTAGGCAGTTCGCTACCAAGCAGTTCGCCACCAGGCAGTTCGCCACCGAGCAGCTCACCACTGGGCAGTTCGCTACCAGGCAGTTTGCCACCAAGCAGTTCGCCACTAGGCAATTCGCCACCAGGGAGCTCGCCACCAGGTAGTTCGCCATTAGACAGTTCACCACCAGGCAGTTCGCCACCACGCAGTTCACCCCCAGGCAGTTCTCCACCGAGCAGTTCGCCAGTAGGCAGTTCACGACCAAGTAGCTCATCACTATGGTACGCCACCACCGGGTCAAATAACGAGGTACTTAGCCAAAAAATTTTACATCACAAAACATTGGTACGTGGCCGAAAACGGTTACATCAATTGGCGCCGTCTATGGGAACACACTACAAAAAGCTAAGTTCTCATCCTACAAAAGCTAAGTTCTCATCTTGCAAAAACTAAGTCCTCACTTTTTAGAAATTGAAGCTATCGCTTTATAGTTTACATTTTTTATGAACTTAGAGACTATGCAGGGAGCTAACGGGCAAAATCAAAAAAGAGTAGACCACTAGTCACTCCAAAGCCTACGGGCCACATTACTAACTAAGACCCGGTCGCCTCTCCGTCACGGGCAAAGTCAGAAAAGAGAAGACCACTAGTCACTCCAAAGCCTATGGGCCACATTACTACTTAAGACCCTGTCGACTCTCTGGCATGGGCAAATTTAGAAAAGAGTAGACCACTGGTCACTCCCAAAGCCTATGGGCCACATTACTACTTAAGACCTGGTCGCCTCTCCGGCACGGGCAAAGTTAGAAAAGAGTAGACCACTGGTCACTCCCAAAGCCTATGGGCCACATTACTACTAAAGACCCGGTCGCCTCTCCGGCACGGGCAAAAGTCAAAGAAGAGTAGACTACGAGTCGCTCCCAAAGCCTATGGGCCACACTAGTAATTGGATCGGCACTTACTAGATCATTGACTTACGGGCCAAAAGAAATCTACTCCCTTCGCTGAGTTACTATCAGCTCGGGAGTGGGGGCTATTGATGAGGGCAGATTTGGCCCTCCAGTGAAATTGTGACACATGACATCTCGTGACAACTAGGAAAAAACCCAGCCAACAAACTTACGAAGTTGGTGACCCACCCGGGCACCAGTCTGGCCGGCTTGGCGCGACCTGCGCGTGGCCTGACATGCGCCTACGTGACCTGCGTGTGGCACACACGACCTGCGCGGCGTGCGCATTCGGCCTGCGCGAGCTGCGTGCGGCGTGCGGCGTGCGCTACTTGGCCGACCTGGACCAGCCTAGCGCATGATCTGGCCAAGCCACCCATAAGGCGCCCATCGACAAACCTGGCCTAGAAACTGACCCGCCGACTAACACAGGCGCCAGTTGACGACCTGGTCTAGACACTGAACTGCCGACTGACACAGGCACCGACCTGATGACATGGCCTAGACACTGACCCGCCGACTGACGCAGGCACCCCCTGACAACCCGGCCCAGGCGCCGACCTGGCTGCCTGACACAAGCGCCAGCCTTACGACCTCGAGGAGTTCACCACCATACCCCGGTTCTGACAGGATGCGATGAGTCTTACCGTTTGGAGGCTTTTCACCCACCTAACCCGCGAGGACTCCGGTATATAAAGACCTCAGCCCCAAAGGGGAGGGGGAGAAAAAAGGGAAGTAACCCTGCTCTCTAGCTCTTTCATATTATCTTCAAAGCTCTCTACAATAAGAGTGCTAACTTAAGTGTCGGAGAGCCCCCACCGGGAAAATACCCCCGGGACCTCTGATTCAGTTCTCGTAGTTCCTTCAGCTCCCACCGCCTACGAAGAGGAGGAAAAGATGGAGTTCTCGGAGGTCCCTCAACTCCCGACACCTACAAAGAGGAGGAAAAGATGGAGTTCTCGCAGGTCCCTCACCTCCCGCCACCTACAAAGAGGAGGAAAAGATGAAGTTCTCGCAGGTCCCTCAGCTCCCGCTGCCTACAAAGGAAAGAAGACCACCTCATGTTGAGGGCAGTTGGATTGCACCAGGGAGCTCTAGCATTCCCTAAGTCACCGGCCGCCTAGTAGGTAGTTTGCTACCAGGCAATTTGCCACCAAGCAGTTTGCCACCATGCAATTCGCCACCAGGCAGTTCGCCACTGAGCAGCTCGCCATCAGGCAGTTTGCCACCAGGCAGTTCGCCACCAGGCAGTTCACCACCAGGCAGTTTGCCACCAAGCAGTTCGCAACCAGGCAGTTCGCCACCAGGCAGTTCGCCACCAAGCAGTTCGCCACCAAGCAGTTCGCCACCAGGCAATGATGTGCATTCAGCCATGGTGTGCGCAAGAGCCACTGTCGAATGAGCATGGGCCAAGTACTTATGACCCATGTACACAGCACATCACACATCCATACATCTCATGCAGGGATAAATTGATCCAATCTATTAATTATCTGTAAGGCCCGTTGGAAGCCCGTTAAAATTCCATAATATTAACCATTAATATTATCTAGGTATATGGGCTGAATTAGGGTTACCCAGTTCGGCCCATATAGCTTTATCCTTTAAAATGGGCTTTTGTAGTTTTAACTATTTAAAACTGGGCCTTTATAGGCTAGGCCGAATTAACCATTTAATTAAATATCAATCCTTAGGCCCATTAGTGGGAAAATTAGGGCTGACTTTCAGACTTGATTAAACCCTATAAGTGGTCCAAACAGTTTGAACCAATCTTGGTTCGAATGGGTCTAGGGTTTGATTTTTAATTCAATTCTTAATTTAAGAAAATAATCCGAAATTAAATAACTGATAAAAGAAAAACAAAAACAGTTAATCAGGGCTGTTCGCACACTCCATCCTGCAAAACAGAGGTTAGATCACAGATTGCAGTTTCTCAAACTGCAAATCGCAGATAGCGAATCTCCCATCTGCGAAATCTCCTTCTCTGCGCCGCCATCTTCGATCCAAAATTAAAAATAAATAGAAATCCTATTTCTATTAATTATTACATCAGATCGAATGCCTATACATTGAGTATAAAAAATAAAAAAAAAATTATTTACAAACCAAATGTAATAAATTCAATTCAAAAACTACAAATCTTGTAGTTCTCCCTACGCAAATCAAGATTTCGATCTGCTCTTGTATGAACAGCCCATAAATCCAGAAAATTATAAAGAACTATTCTAAATAATAATCAGATTTATTTAAAATTAATTTCAGATTATTTGCCCATCTGTTTTGGGAACAAATTTTCCAAAACCCATATCTGCGCAAATTGGGTAGAACACCTTCTCCCTAATTGTGTAGGTTCAGATCTGAAACAGAATGGTTCAAGATTTGAACCATGGCTCTAATACCACTGAAGGGATATGAAACAATCATATGGACGCCCAAGATTGGGGAATAAATGGGGGGCGAATTTCAAACATTTTCCTTTCCCTTCAACTGGGAATCGAATTCCCTATTTAGAAAATCATATTTTCAAAGATCATTCTTGAACCATAAACTGAACCAGATCTGAACCAAAAGAGGAGAGAGAGATAATACCTGATACAGAGAAATAATATCTCTCAATGGAGGTGTTCATGCCCAAGGTAGAAACCAAAATCTGCTCCCACTAAAGATGGCGCAGTGCAGGGTGGAGCAGAATCAACAGTGTCCTTCCAAAGCCTATGGGCCACATTACTACTTAAGACCCTGTCGACTCTCTGGCATGGGCAAATTTAGAAAAGAGTAGACCACTGGTCACTCCCAAAGCCTATGGGCCACATTACTACTTAAGACCTGGTCGCCTCTCCGGCACGGGCAAAGTTAGAAAAGAGTAGACCACTGGTCACTCCCAAAGCCTATGGGCCACATTACTACTAAAGACCCGGTCGCCTCTCCGGCACGGGCAAAAGTCAAAGAAGAGTAGACTACGAGTCGCTCCCAAAGCCTATGGGCCACACTAGTAATTGGATCGGCACTTACTAGATCATTGACTTACGGGCCAAAAGAAATCTACTCCCTTCGCTGAGTTACAATCAGCTCGGGAGTGGGGGCTATTGATGAGGGCAGATTTGGCCCTCCAGTGAAATTGTGACACATGACATCTCGTGACAACTAGGAAAAAACCCAGCCAACAAACTTACGAAGTTGGTGACCCACCCGGGCACCAGTCTGGCCGGCTTGGCGCGACCTGCGCGTGGCCTGACATGCGCCTACGTGACCTGCGTGTGGCACACACGACCTGCGCGGCGTGCGCATTCGGCCTGCGCGAGCTGCGTGCGGCGTGCGGTGTGCGCTACTTGGCCGACCTGGACCAGCCTAGCGCATGATCTGGCCAAGCCACCCATAAGGCGCCCATCGACAAACCTGGCCTAGAAACTGACCCGCCGACTAACACAGGCGCCAGTTGACGACCTGGTCTAGACACTGAACTGCCGACTGACACAGGCACCGACCTGATGACATGGCCTAGACACTGACCCGCCGACTGACGCAGGCACCCCCTGACAACCCGGCCCAGGCGCCGACCTGGCTGCCTGACACAAGCGCCAGCCTTACGACCTCGAGGAGTTCACCACCATACCCCGGTTCTGACAGGATGCGATGAGTCTTACCGTTTGGAGGCTTTTCACCCACCTAACCCGCGAGGACTCCGGTATATAAAGACCTCAGCCCCAAAGGGGAGGGGGAGAAAAAAGGGAAGTAACCCTGCTCTCTAGCTCTTTCATATTATCTTCAAAGCTCTCTACAATAAGAGTGCTAACTTAAGTGTCGGAGAGCGCCCACCGGGAAAATACCCCCGGGACCTCTGATTCAGTTCTCGTAGTTCCTTCAGCTCCCACCACCTACGAAGAGGAGGAAAAGATGGAGTTCTCGGAGGTCCCTCAACTCCCGACACCTACAAAGAGGAGGAAAAGATGGAGTTCTCGCAGGTCCCTCACCTCCCGCCACCTACAAAGAGGAGGAAAAAGATGAAGTTCTCGCAGGTCCCTCAGCTCCCGCTGCCTACAAAGGAAAGAAGACCACCTCATGTTGAGGGCAGTTGGATTGCACCAGGGAGCTCTAGCATTCCCTAAGTCACCGGCCGCCTAGTAGGTAGTTTGCTACCAGGCAATTTGCCACCAAGCAGTTTGCCACCATGCAATTCGCCACCAGGCAGTTCGCCACTGAGCAGCTCGCCATCAGGCAGTTTGCCACCAGGCAGTTCGCCACCAGGCAGTTCACCACCAGGCAGTTTGCCACCAAGCAGTTCGCAACCAGGCAGTTCGCCACCAGGCAGTTCGCCACCAAGCACTTCGCCACCAGGCAATGATGTGCATTCAGCCATGGTGTGCGCAAGAGCCACTGTCGAATGAGCATGGGCCAAGTACTTATGACCCATGTACACAGCACATCACACATCCATACATCTCATGCAGGGATAAATTGATCCAATCTATTAATTATCTGTAAGGCCCGTTGGAAGCCCGTTAAAATTCCATAATATTAACCATTAATATTATCTAGGTATATGGGCTGAATTAGGGTTACCCAGTTCGGCCCATATAGCTTTATCCTTTAAAATGGGCTTTTGTAGTTTTAACTATTTAAAACTGGGCCTTTATAGGCTAGGCCGAATTAACCATTTAATTAAATATCAATCCTTAGGCCCATTAGTGGGAAAATTAGGGCTGACTTTCAGACTTGATTAAACCCTATAAGTGGTCCAAACAGTTTGAACCAATCTTGGTTCGAATGGGTCTAGGGTTTGATTTTTAATTCAATTCTTAATTTAAGAAAATAATCCGAAATTAAATAACTGATAAAAGAAAAACAAAAACAGTTAATCAGGGCTGTTCGCACACTCCATCCTGCAAAACAGAGGTTAGATCACAGATTGCAGTTTCTCAAACTGCAAATCGCAGATAGCGAATCTCCCATCTGCGAAATCTCCTTCTCTGCGCCGCCATCTTCGATCCAAAATTAAAAATAAATAGAAATCCTATTTCTATTAATTATTACATCAGATCGAATGCCTATACATTGAGTATAAAAAATAAAAAAAAAATTATTTACAAACCAAATGTAATAAATTCAATTCAAAAACTACAAATCTTGTAGTTCTCCCTACGCAAATCAAGATTTCGATCTGCTCTTGTATGAACAGCCCATAAATCCAGAAAATTATAAAGAACTATTCTAAATAATAATCAGATTTATTTAAAATTAATTTCAGATTATTTGCCCATCTGTTTTGGGAACAAATTTTCCAAAACCCATATCTGCGCAAATTGGGTAGAACACCTTCTCCCTAATTGCGTAGGTTCAGATCTGAAACAGAATGGTTCAAGATTTGAACCATGGCTCTAATACCACTGAAGGGATATGAAACAATCATATGGACGCCCAAGATTGGGGAATAAATGGGGGGCGAATTTCAAACATTTTCCTTTCCCTTCAACTGGGAATCGAATTCCCTATTTAGAAAATCATATTTTCAAAGATCATTCTTGAACCATAAACTGAACCAGATCTGAACCAAAAGAGGAGAGAGAGATAATACCTGATACAGAGAAATAATATCTCTCAATGGAGGTGTTCATGCCCAAGGTAGAAACCAAAATCTGCTCCCACTAAAGATGGCGCAGTGCAGGGTGGAGCAGAATCAACAGTGTCCTTCCTAAGAATTTGATTCTTCCCAAGAATCACCTGGGCGGCTAGTAAATACAACTCCTACCAATCTTTTCTCCAAAAGATTGGAATCAAGATCTGATCTTGATTTTTCCCAAGCAATGGAGATCGAACTGCTATAGGCGGCAGCTGCAGGAAGGAGGCGGCTAGCGAGAATTTGTAGGGTGCAGAATTCTCTCCTCTATGATCTCAGCTCTGAAGACAAGATTGTTGCTGGTGATTGTGTGTCTAAAGGCTGCCGCCCCCTCTTCCTTTTATAGACTTAAAGGGATCAGCTCCTAATCCCATTAGGAGTTGCTAACCCAAATCATTTATGGATTAGAAGTCCCTTTAAGATAAGGGATAAACCTTATCTAATCTACAGATTAGATCAGCCAGTTCCTAATCTAATTAGGAAGTTTCCAAATCTAAATCTCATTTAGATCTTGGACTCTCTGAGTGGATAGGGTGTGGGCCCAATCCTAACAGTTGATCTTATCTCAAAATTCACCCCTTAAAGACTAATCGAATTAGCCCAGTTCGAAATGGGCTTAAGGCCCATTTAGGGTTATGTATTCATTAAACCTTCCAAACTGCTACCCAGTTGGGCTTCCTTGTATAGCGTGGGACCCAAACATTGATCTACACATCAGCCACATAGGTTCGGCCCAGCCTTTGTTACAAGGCCTGGCCGAATACACTGTTATTGACAGTGCACCCCCTGAAACCCATCAGATGGGCTCTATGGGCCCAACACTTACACTAAGTGTTCCCTATGTCAAGCCACCTTGTAACACCCAGGGACTGTGGGTAGATGCAAGATTAGCCCATCAGGTATTATCCTCAATGGCCTTACACTTTACCTCTCAGCCCATAATGATCATACACTGCCGAACAAGAGAGGACCTCTCCCTCGGCTGCAAGGAACAATGTTGCACTCTCTCAAGTATGGATCCTAGGTATTAAAACCTTTTGCAAACATTTCAAAACCATAATATATATATCTATATATATATATATATATATATATATATATATATAACTTTTTATATCTCATATAAAATATATTTTGCAAAACAAATCTCAATGATTGAAACGGCTGCCGGCAGTCTTGGTTTCCATCAGTGAGAGTGCATCCCCGATCATTACCTTTGTCTGACAAAGGGCTGATCCTGTCACTATGATCACCCACTCAGATGAATTCTCAGATTGTCCCAACATACCCAGGTTTTGACCCCGCTAAGGATCTCACTGATTGGTATATCAAAGACAGTCCAATCCGACACCTAGTGCAGTATCATAATCGAGTCTAGGGGTCGGGTGTAACTTTCCAGTTTAGCCCATCAATCTCCAAGGTCCAGGGCAATACTGGAAATTTGGTCCAGTTCAAAGATTCAATTAATTCCACACTATATGTGCCTAGGGTCTCACCCCGGTAGCTGAGACAAGCCACCCCAACTGACTTGGTGGCACGACAGTGTCAACCTTGTCAGGATAGGTCTCCCTAGACCGACCCACTGGCTGTGAACATTCTAAACTAACACGAGTCTCATTAAGTGTCCAATTTAAGGGTATTACATAGAAACATACCAAGGGAACATGAATCAAATATGCACTTTTATTCATTTACAATAAACTCATAAAGTACATCAATTTTGAAAGAATGGTAGGATCCATCTAATGGACGCCATAAAGGTTGCGGAATGGGTGGGCGAATTTCAAAAATTTCCTACCTTCTCCCAACTGGGAATCATATTCCCTAAATTTAGAATACAATATTCAAGGATCCTACTTGAACCATAATCAAACCAGATCTGTACCAAAAGATAAATGGGAGGAATATACCTGATCCGGAGAAGCAGTATCTCCCAAAGTTGGTGTTCACGCCCAAAGAATGCTCCAAGATCCGTTCCTGCTGAAGATGACACAGCTGTGAATGGAACAGAACCAGCAGGGTGCGTCCTACACACTGGATCCTTCACAAGAATCCTTTGGAATTACTAAACACTGAATCCTTTTCAGTCTTTCTTGCAAGACTGATGTCAAGAACAGATTTTTTGACTTTCTTCTCTGCAAATATCTAATCTTGCAATGGCAGATGGCGGCGGTAGGAGGAGATCTCCAAAAAAACGAAAAAAAAAGGCTGAACTGCTTTTTCTGTTTTTCTGGAGAGTATGAATGAATTCTGATCTGAATTCGCAGGAGATATCCTATACCTCTTCAAGGTGGTTCGAAATCTCCTCCTTTCTTCTTGATTAAAAAACCTCCTTTTTAGGAGTTATCCCAATCCAAATCAGTATTTGGATAGGGGATAATCTTAATCCTTTCTGCAGATAGAGTTAGCTTACTCCTGATCTTATCAGGACGTTACCAGATTCAAATCTAATTTGAATTTGGTCTCTAAGAGTGGATAAGGCTAAAAGGCCCAATCCTTTTACTAACTTTAATCTCAAATTCGCCCCATGGATGGGTGATCATATCAGCCCACCTCGAAATGGGCTTTTGGCCCATTAAGTGTTCAGTGTCTAATTACTTTCCAATCTGCTGCCCAGTTGGGCTTCTTTGTATGGCATGGGACCCAAGCATTGATCTACACACCAGCCACATGGGTTCGGCCCAGCCTTTAATACAAGGCCCAGCCGAATTCAGGGCCCAACACTTACATTAAGTGGTCCTTGGGCCAAGCCATCTTATAAAAACCCAGGGACTGTGGGCAGGTGCAAGATTAGCCCATCAGGTATTATCCTCAATGGTCTTACACTTAACCTCTCAGCCCTTAATGATCAAGCACTGCCCAACAAGAGAGGACCTCTCCATCGGCTGCAAGGAACAGTGCCGCACTCTCCTCTCACATGAATCCCGGGAATTAAAACCATTTGCAAACAATTCGAAACCGATATATATATATATATATATATATATATATATATATATATATATAAATATATTAATTTTGCAAAACAAAATTCCAACGATTGAAATCAACTACCGGCAGTTTGGTTTCCATCAGAGAGAGTGATTCCCGATCATTACCCTTTGTCCAACAAAGTGGCTGATTCTGTCACTATGATCACCCACTCAGATGAATTCTCAAACTGCCCCAACATACCCAGGTTTTGATCCCCGCTAAGGCTCTCACTGATTGGCATATCAAAGGCAGCCTGATCCAACACCTAGTGAAATGTCATAATCGAGTCTAGGGGTCAGGTGTAACTTTCCAGTTTTGCCCATCTGTCTCCAAGGTCCAGGGCAATACTGGAAATCTGCTTCGGTTCAAGGATTCAAGTAATCCCACACTGCATGTGCCTCGGGTCTTACCCTGATGGCTGAGACAGGCCATCCCAACACTTGGTGGCACACCAGTATCAGCCTTGGCAGGGTAAATCTCCCCAGACTTATCCAACGGCTGTGAACATTTAAAACTAACATGAGTCTCTATAAATGTCCAGTTTTAGGGTTTTACACAGAATTAAACCAAACAACATGAATCAAACATGCACTTTATTTATTTCCACTAAATAACAAAAGTACATCAAATCAGATTGAAGCTAAGGGCATACAAAACTGTCTAACAAATTTGATTGAAGCTAAGGGCATACAAAACTGTCTAACTGCTCCCACTTGCACTTAGGTCCAATCAGGTACTAGCCGGAGTCCCATGCTTTCCACGTGTTTCATAAACACTTTTTGTGTCAGTGGCTTAGTCAATGGGTCTACCACATTCTCCGCTGATGCTACCTCTTAACATCATCCTCTCATAGGTCTAGTGTTGTCATACAACAATGGAATGGGTGATGTGCTGAATTCCAAATTCAGTAATGAACACCTTCATTCATAAGGCAGCTTCACTTACGGTAATGTGCTCGACATGGGTTGTGGACTATTAATTTGCTACTCAGGACCCCAGTTTGCTAACATTCAGGAAACAGCACACGATCATATCATGAAAATATATCCAGATGTAGACTTTCTATCATCTGGATCCGACTGGAAATCGGCATCTGTATACCCTTGGATCTGTAGTGTGATACCATCGAATACTAGACAAAACTCTTTTGTTCTTCGAAAGTACTTAAGTATGTTTTTCACAGCAGTCCAATGCCCCTGCCCTGGGTTGGCCTGAAATCTGCTTAGTACACTCACTGCCTGAGCAATGTCAGGGCGAGTGCACAGCATGGCATACATGATGCTCCCTACGGCAGAGGCATAGGGAACATCCTTCATGCCATCAATCTCCTTAGAAGTCTTGGGAGACATCTTCTTGGAGAGAGTGACTCCGTGCCTGAAAGGAACATTTCCTTTCTTGGAGTTTTCCATGCTGTATCTTTTGACTATTTTGACAATGTAGGCAGATTGGGATAATCCTATTATCCGCTTCGATCTATCTCTATAGAGTCGAAGACCCAGTATATAGGATGCCTCTCCAAGATCTTTCATGGAGAATTGCTATGAAAGCCATACTTTTATTGTAGTCAACATTCCTACATCATTCCCAATGAGTAGAATGTCATCTACAGACAGAACCAAGAAGGTAACCTTATCTCCACTGTACTTCCTGTAAACACAGGGTTCATGCAGATTCTGCTTGAAGTCAAATGATTTGACGGCAGAGTAAAAATGGATGTTCCAAATTCTAGAAGTTTGCTTAACTCCATAAATGGATCTATTAAGTTTACATACCATGTTTTCCTGACCCGTAGCTATGAAACCTTGCGGCTGCTGCATATAGATATCTTCAGTAAGATCTCCATCCAGGAATGCAGTTTTGACATCTATTTGCCAAATCACATAATCATGGTATACTGCTACAACTAGCAGGGTCCTAATGGATTTATGCATGGCCACAGGCAAAAAGGTTTCCTCATAAACGATGCCCTCTTTCTGAATGTACCCTTTTTCCACCAGACGAGCTTTGAAGGTCTCAACCCTACCATCGGGGCCCTTCTTCCTCTTGTAAATCCATTTGCAACCAATTGCTTTTACCCCAGAGGGCGGATCTACTAGAGTCCAGACTCCATTGGTCTCCATTGAGTCCATCTCTGCTCTTATGGCCTCCACCCACTTATAGGAATCTATGTCCAATATAGCTTCCGCGTAAGTCACGGGATCCTCCTCACTAGAGTCAAGGTTTCCACCAGGTAACTATCCTGGTCATAACCATAACGGACTGGTAGCTTGGATACCCGAGTGGATCTTCTAGATTGGTCACTACCTGGAACTTGTGGGACATCTCCCACTGCTCCTGAGCTCTCCTCATCAAGAACAATTTCTTGATTATGGGTGTCCAGGATATAATCTCTCTCCAAGAACTGAGCATTTTGACTGCAGAACACTTTCCGCTCACTTGGGTCATAGAAAAGGTAACCTACAGAGCCTTTTGGGTAGCCTACAAATATGCAACGACTGGTTTTGGATTCCAACTTGTCCGCATTCGTTCTTTTAACGTGTGCTAGACAACCCCAAATCTTCAAGTGTCTAACACTTGGTTTCTTTCCGGTCCAAAGTTCATATGGAGTGTTCGGAACTGATTTGGTTGGAACCCGATTCAGCACGTAGGTCGCAGTCTCTAATGCATAACCCCAAAAGGATGTGGGTAACTCTGAGTGTATGAGAAGTGACCGGACCATATCCAATAAGGTCCTATTCCTCCTCTCTGAAACACTGTTAAGTTGTGGTCTAGCAGGAGGAGCTAATTCTGATACTATCCCATTGTCCTTTAAGTAGTACCTGAACTCGTCAGAGAGATACTCGCCACCTCGATCAGATCGAAGGGCTTTAATTTCTCTCCCCAACTGTTTTTTGACCTCTTGTCTAAACTCTTTGAACTTTTTAAAGGATTCAGACTTGTGTCTCATTAGGTACACGTAACCATATTATGAGAAATCATCTGTGAAGGTGATGAAATACACGTGTTGATTCCGTGTCCTAACACTCAGGGGACCACATACATCAGTATGTATTAGGTCAAGTGTGCCTGTAGGCAAGGCTCACTGTCAAATGGCCATTTTGTCGTCTTGCCTTGTAGGCAAGGCTCACAGGTGGGAAGATCTTCTACAGTTAGAAAATCCAAAGGACTATCCTTTACCAATCTTGTGATTCGGTCAACACCGATGTGGCCAAGTCGGTAGTGTCACAGACACGTGGGATTAACTGTATCACGGGCTATCTTTTTGGGGATTTCAGCCGACGTAGTTTCGGTTATGTTAGTTTCTAGAGAAGGATGTAGAACATAGAGACCGTTCCCTAGTTCCCCGTATGCGATGAATCTGTTATTTGTTTTAATAGTAATCGTATTACTAAAGAAGATAGAATAACCATCTGCACACAGTTTTGAAACATAAATCAAATTTCTTCTTAAGTTTTGTACATAAAGACAATCTTTGAGTAAAATTTTTCCTTTTCTAAAAATTTACTCCACGGTTCCTATTGCCGCGGCTGCAACAATTGTAGTAGTCCCCATGTAGAGAGTGACTTCTCCTTCACTCAGCCTTCTGCTTACCTTGAACCCCTACAGTGAGTTACACGCATGAGTTGAAGCCCTGGAGTCAATACACCAGGACGTAGAAGCTACCAATAAATTGGTTTCTATAACACAAGTTTCAAAATTACCTTTCTTGGATTCCAGGTAGGCAGGACAATTCCGTTTCCAGTGGCCGGTCTTCTTGTAGATGTGACATGCATCTAATGCTTTGTCTTTCTTCTGCCTTTTGCCCTTGGTAGCTTTCTTCTGAGGCTTCTTTGCCTTCCTCTTTCTCTTGCCCGTTTTGCTAGCAACATATTGCTGAGCTCTTGCAAGCTGACATTCAGCTTGTTCATGTTATAGTTCAGGATGAACGGATTAAATGAAGGAGGCAAAGAATTAAGGATAGCATCTATCTGGGTTGTGAGGTCTAGCCCGGATCCAAGAGACTCCAGTTCGTTGATGTAACCCATCATCCGAAGACAATGGTCATGAACTTGATGGCCCTTGGACATTTGAGTGGCCATGAACTGCTTCAAGACCTTTTGCCGAGTAGAACGATTCTGCTCTTCATACATTGTCCTTAGGCTGTCCAATATGTCCTTGGCAAGTTCGATCTGATCGAACTGCCTTTGTATTGGGTTGTCCAAGGAAGCGATGATGTAACACCGGGCTAGGGAGTTTTTTTCCTTTCATTCCTGATAGTCTCTCCTTCGGGCCTTAGAAGCCCTGTCTCCCGGACACTCCGGGGTAGGATTTTTTGCCACTTTGTCCAGCTTTTCAGAAGCTAGGACCAGCATAAGGTTCCTGTACCAATCGGCGTAGTTTGGGCTCTTAAGCTTGTTGTCATCAAGAAGCTTTGCAAAAGATCCGTTTGCCATTTTCTAATAAAAGAGCAAACATTAGTCCACAACCTAATTTGATTCATGTTCATTTCATAGATATGGATTTTAATCTATGATCCATTTCCATTTATTCATCTCTGAGATTTCCCTCCTTCTTCAGTGACGGAGACTACGGGTTGTCTCTGGAAATGTGGGAAATCACATAGGGTGCATGGAGCCAACTGTTTCAACTACAAAACCCCACCACCTTTCTGTGAAGGATCATATCCACTCATCATATGAGTTTTCCCTTTGGCCTCTGTCAGACAAGGTTCAGAACCGTTTTCAGGTAAACCTTTCTGTCCAGTGAGTGCTTACCCATCATATTCATGAACGCCAAGGTACCGTGAGAGAGTTCCCATTTTCTGGTGAAGCCCCTCCCACATCGGTCTATGACGCCCCTATCATCTTATGAAACACTCAAACAAGCCCAACAACAAATGGATAGCCCATTTTCTGGTGCGTCTCCTCATTACTGAAGGACCCATCCTCATGCTAATGATGGAAGGCCTTTAGAGAGTTCATCATATGAACCTCCCTATCACATGCACTCATATTAGCTGGAGGGAACAAAATTACTCCCTAGTTTGATTTAGGTCAAACCAAAGTGGCTTCCACTGACTTTCATAAAGCCAGATTTTGGTGGGCCTTAAATTGGCTAGGGTTCCGCACGTGACCTCTTGATGAGGTGTGGGGCCTACCACTGAGGGAAGTCATCCAATGACCAAAAGGAACACCATGGCAATGATGTGCATTCAGCCATGGTGTGCGCAAGAGCCACTGTCGAATGAGCATGGGCCAAGTACTTATGACCCATGTACACAGCACATCACACATCCATACATCTCATGCAGGGATAAATTGATCCAATCTATTAATTATCTTTAAGGCCCGTTGGAAGCCCGTTAAAATTCCATAATATTAACCATTAATATTATCTAGGTATATGGGCTGAATTAGGGTTACCCAGTTCGGCCCATATAGCTTTATCCTTTAAAATGGGCTTTTGTAGTTTTAACTATTTAAAACTGGGCCTTTATAGGCTAGGCCGAATTAACCATTTAATTAAATATCAATCCTTAGGCCCATTAGTGGGAAAATTAGGGCTGACTTTCAGACTTGATTAAACCCTATAAGTGGTCCAAACAGTTTGAACCAATCTTGGTTCGAATGGGTCTAGGGTTTGATTTTTAATTCAATTCTTAATTTAAGAAAATAATCCGAAATTAAATAACTGATAAAAGAAAAACAAAAACAGTTAATCAGGGCTGTTCGCACACTCCATCCTGCAAAACAGAGGTTAGATCACAGATTGCAGTTTCTCAAACTGCAAATCGCAGATAGCGAATCTCCCATCTGCGAAATCTCCTTCTCTGCGCCGCCATCTTCGATCCAAAATTAAAAATAAATAGAAATCCTATTTCTATTAATTATTACATCAGATCGAATGCCTATACATTGAGTATAAAAAATAAAAAAAAAAATTATTTACAAACCAAATGTAATAAATTCAATTCAAAAACTACAAATCTTGTAGTTCTCCCTACGCAAATCAAGATTTCGATCTGCTCTTGTATGAACAGCCCATAAATCCAGAAAATTATAAAGAACTATTCTAAATAATAATCAGATTTATTTAAAATTAATTTCAGATTATTTGCCCATCTGTTTTGGGAACAAATTTTCCAAAACCCATATCTGCGCAAATTGGGTAGAACACCTTCTCCCTAATTGCGTAGGTTCAGATCTGAAACAGAATGGTTCAAGATTTGAACCATGGCTCTAATACCACTGAAGGGATATGAAACAATCATATGGACGCCCAAGATTGGGGAATAAATGGGGGGCGAATTTCAAACATTTTCCTTTCCCTTCAACTGGGAATCGAATTCCCTATTTAGAAAATCATATTTTCAAAGATCATTCTTGAACCATAAACTGAACCAGATCTGAACCAAAATTAGGAGAGAGAGATAATACCTGATACAGAGAAATAATATCTCTCAACGGAGGTGTTCACGCCCAAGGTAGAAACCAAAATCTGCTCCCACTGAAGATGGCGCAGTGCAGGGTGGAGTAGAATCAGAAGTGTCCTTCCTAAGAACTTGATTCTTCCCAAGAATCACCTGGGCGGCTAGTGAATACAACTCCTACCAATCTTTTCTCCAAAAGATTGGAATCAAGATCTGATCTTGATTTCTCCCGAGCATAGGAGATCAAACTGCTATAGGCGGCGGCTACAGGATGGAGGCGGCTAGAGAGAATTTGCAGGGTGCAGAATTCTCTCCTTTGTGATCTCAGCTCTGAAGACAAGACTGTTGCTGGTGATTGTGTGTCTAAAGGCTGCCGCCCCCTCTTTCTTTTATAGACTTAAAGGGATCAGCTCCTAATCCCATTAGGAGTTGCTAACCCAAATCATATATGGATTAGAAGTCCCTTTATGATAAGGGATAAACCTTATCTTATTTGCAGATTAGATCAGCATGTTCCTAATCTAATTAGAAAGTTTCCAAATCTAAATCTCATTTAGATCTTGGATTCTCTGAGTGGATAGGGTGTAGTCCCAATCCTATCAGCTGATCTTATTTCATAATTCACCCCTTAAAGACTAATCAAATTAGCCCAGTTCGAAATGGGCTTAAGGCCCATTTAGGGTTATGTATTCATTGAACCTTCCAAACTGCTGCCTAGTTGGGCTTCCTTGTATGGCGTGGGACCCAAACATTGATCTACACATCAGCCACATGGGTTCAGCCCAGCCTTTGTTACAAGGCCTGGCCGAATACACTGTTATGGACAGTGCACCCCCTGAAACCCATCAGATGGGCTCTATGGGCCCAACACTTACCCTAAGTCATCCCTGGGCCAAGCCACCTTGTAACACCCAGGGACTGTGGGCAGATACAATATTAGCCCATCAGGTATTATCCTCAATGGCCTTACACTTTACCTCAGCCCATAATGATCATACACTGCCCGACAAGAGAGGACCTCTCCCTCGACTGCAAGGAACAGTGATGCACTCTCTCAAGTATGGATCTTGGGTATTAAAACCTTTTGCAAACATAATCTCAACGATTGAACTCGGCTGCCAGCAGTCTTGGTTTCCATCAGTGAGAGTGCATCCCCGATCATTACCTTTGTCCGACAAAGGGGCTGATCCTGTCACTATGATCACCCACTCAGATGATTTCTCAGACTGTCCCAACATACCTAGGTTTTGACCCCCGCTAAGGATCTCACTGATTGGTATATCAAAGACAGCCCAATTTGACACCTAGTGCAGTATCATAATCGAGTCTAGGGGTCGGGTGTAACTTTCCAGTTTTGCCCATCAATCTCCAAGGTCCAGGACAATACTGGAAATCTAGTCCAGTTCAAAGATTCAATTAATCCCACATTGTATGTGCTTGGGGTCTCACCCCGGTAGTTGAGACAAGCCACCCCAACCGACTTGGTGGCACCACAGTGTCAGCCTTGTCAGGATAGGTCTCCCCAGATCGACCCACTGGCTATGAACATTCTAAAAAACACGAGTCTCATTAAGTGTCCAGTTTAAGGGTATTATACAGAAACATACCAAGGGAACATGATTCAAATATGCACTTTTATTCATTTACAATAAACTCATAAAGTACATCAATTTGATTGAAGCTAAGGGCATACAAAACTGTCTAACAGCTCCCACTTGCACTTAGGTCCAATCAGGTACTAGCCGGAGTCCCATGCTTTCCACGTGTTTCATAAACACTTTCTGTGTCAGTGGCTTAGTCAATGGGTCTACCACATTCTCCGCTGATGCTACCTCTTAACATCATCCTCTCATAGGTCTAGTGTTGTCATACAACAATGGAATGGGTGATGTGCTGAATTCCAAATTCAGTAATTAACACCTTCATTCATAAGGCAGCTTCACTTATGGTAATGCGCTCGGCTTGGGTTGTGGACTGTTAATTTGCTACTTAGGACCCCAGTTTGCTAACATTCAGGAAATAGCACACGATCCTATCATGAAAACATATCCAGATGTAGACTTTCTATCATCTCATAATTAATCATCAATCCCTTGACACAAAAGTGGGAAATTAGGGCTGACATCAGCCTCCATTGAACAACAGATTCGGTCCAACTAGTTTGGACCAATCTGGTTTGTATGGGTCTAGGGTTTGATTTTTAATTAAAGAATTAATTCAGGAATATTATCTAAAATTAAATTTACTGATTAAAGAATAAACAAGAATTAGTAATAGGGCTGTTCGCACAACTCAAACCTGCAAAACAATCATTAGATCACTGGTTGCAGTTTCATAAACTACAAATCGTGGATTGCGATTTCTCCTTCTGCGAATTCTCCGTCTCCAGCGCATGCAGCTTTGATCTTGCAATAAAATAAACAAAAAAAACCTAATATTTATATTAATATTACATCAAATCGAATACCTATACATTCAGTCTAAAATTAAAAAAATAATTAATTACAGACCAGAATGTAAAAAACTATAAATCGCAGATATCCTACGCCAATAAAGATTTCGATCTCCTTTGTACGAACAACCCATAAATCAAGAAAATCATAAAGAACAATTCTAAGTATATTTTTGATTTATAAAGAATTAATTTCAGATCATTCGCCCTTGAACTAGGAAACAATTTCCCAGAAAAACCACAATTTGCGCAAATCGGGTAGAACGCCTTCTGCCCATTTGTGCAGGTTCAGATCTGATTTATTTCAGTTCAAGATTTGAACCTGGCTCTGGTACCACTGAAGGGATGAGAGATCCATCATATGGATGGCCGAACCTTATAGGTAGGTTGGGCAAAATTTCAAAAAATTTCTCTCTCTCCCATTTGGAAATCACATTCCCTGTTTTATAAAATCTGCATTTTCAATGATCAATCTTGAACCTAAACTGAACCAGATGTGAAACTAAAAGGTTGGAGAGGGATATACATAATACAGAGTAGTAGTAACTCCCAATGAAGGTGTTCACGCCCAAAGAAGTCTCCAAATACTACTCCCACAGAAGATGACATAGTGTAGGGTGGAGCAGAATCAGCAGTGTTCTTCCCAAAGAACCGAATCATTTAGCAAGAATTCGATGGAGGCTGTGAGCACCACTTCAGATCAGCCTTTCTCCAAAGACTGATATCAAGAAATGTTCTTGATTCCTCCTACAAGAATGGAGATTAAATTGGCAATTGGCGACAACTGGAGGAGAACGCAACGGGAAGATGGCATAGTCACACTATTGTTCTCTTCTCTCTCGGTGATCTGAGATCTGATGTCTAGGGCTTTGAGATGTTCTAAATGGTTCACCCCCTCCTCCTTTTATAGACTTAAAGAGATCAGCTCCTAATCCCATTAGGAGTTTCCTAATTGAAATCCTTATTTGAATCTGGACTCTCTTTAAGTGATAAGGATAGATCCTTATCTTATCTGCAGATTAGATCTGCTCTCCTAATCTCATTAGGAGGTTTCTAGATCCAAATCTCTATTTGGATCTAGACTCTCTAAGTGGATAGGGATAACTCCCTATCCTATCTACTGATCTGAATCCTAGATCTGCCTTTGTTTAACTAATCATATTAGACCAGTTCGAAATGGGCTTTAGGCCCAATAAGTCCATGTGCTCAGTAACCCTCCAAACTACTGCCCAGTTGGGCTTCTTTGTATGGCATGGGACCCAAACATTGATCTACACATCAGCCACATGGGTTCAGCCTAGCCTCTGTTATAAGGCCTGGCCGAATTCACTTTTATGGGCAGTGAACCCCAAAGTCCATCACCATGGGCTCTTAATGGGCCCAACACTTACGTTAAGTGGTCCCTGGGCCAAGCCACCTTATAAAAACCCAAGGACTGTGGGCAAATGCAAGATTAGCCCATCAAGTATTACCCTCAATGGTCTTATGAAGGGATGAGAAATCCATCATATGGATGGCCAAACCCTATAGGAAGGTATGGCAAAATTTCAAAAATTTCTCTATCTCCCACTTGGGAATCACACTCCCTGTTTTAGAAAATTTGTATTTTTAAGGAACAATCTTGAACCAAGAGCCGAACCAGATCTGAAACCAAGATGTAGGAGAAGGATATACCTTATACAAAGAAACAGTATCCTCTAATGAAAGTGTTCATGCTCAAAGAAGTCTCCAAAGACTGCTCCCACTGAAGATGACACAGTGTAGGGTGGAGCAGAATCAGTAGTGTTCTTCCCAAGAACCGAATCCTTCAGCAAGAATTCGATGGAGACTGTGAGCACGACTTCAGATCAACCTTTCTCCAAATATTGATATCAAGAACTATTCTTGATCGCTCATACAAAATTGGAGATCGAACTAGTAGTAGGCGGCAACTGGAGGAGAATGCAGGGAGAAGATGGCGCAGTCACACAGTTGTTGTCTTCTCTCTGTGTGATTTGAGATCTGATCTTTGGGATTTTGGGATGTTTCTGGATGATCTGAATGATTTGCCCCCTCCTCCTTTTATAAACCTAAAGAGATCAGCTCCTAATCCCATTAGGAGTTTCTTGATTCAAATCCTTATTTAAATCTAGACTCTCTTTAAATGATAAGGATAGATACTTATCTTATCTACAGATTAGATCAGCTCTCTCCTAATCTCATTTAGAGGCTTCTAGATCCAAATTCAGATCTGACTCTCTGAGGGGATAGGGATAACTCTATATCCTATCTGCTGATCCAAACCTAGATCCATCCCTCTGTTTATTTAGTCTAACTAAACTAGTTCGAAATGGGCTTTAGGGCCAATAAGTCTTTTGTGCTCAGTAGCCTTCCAAACTACTGCTGCCCAGTTGGGCTTCTTTGTATGGCGTGGGACCTAAACATTGATCTACACATCAGCCACATGGGCTCAGCCTAGCCTCTATTACAAGGCCTAGCCGAATACACTGTTATGGACAGTGAACCCCCTGAGCCCATTACATGGACTATTAATGGGCCCAACACTTACACTAAGTGGTCCTTGGGCCAAGCCAACTTATAAAAACTCAGGGACTGTGGATAGATGCAAAATTAACCCATCAAATATTACCCTCAATGGTCTTACACTTAACCTCTCAGCCCATAATGATCAAACACTACCCAACAAGAGAGGACCTATCCCTCGGCTGAAGGAACAGTGCTATACTCTCTACACACATGGATCCCAGGAATTAAAAACTTTTGCAAACATTTTGAAACCATAATATATATATATATATATATATATATATATATATATATATGTATATCTGTATATAAATATATTTTGCAAAACAAATTTCAACTATTGAAATCAGCTGCCGGTAGTCTTGGTTTCCATCAAAGAGTGCATCCCCAATCATTACCTTTGTTTGACAATGGGGCTGATCCTGTCACTATGATCACCCAGTCAGATGAATTCTCAAACTGTCCCAACACGCCCAGGTTTTGACCCCCTCTAAGGATCTCACTGATTGGCATATCAAAGACATCCCAATCTAACACCTAGTGCAGTATCATAATCGAGTCTAGGGGTCAGGTGTAACTTTCTAGTTTTGCCCATCAATCTCCAAGGTACATGGCAATACTAGAAATCTGGTCCGGTTAAGGGTTTCAAGTAAACCTACATTACATGTACCTCAAGTCTCACCCTGGCAGCTGAGACAGGCAACCCCAACCAACTTGGTGGCAGATTAGTGTCAGCCTTGGCAGGATAAGTCTCCCCAGACTTATCCAACGGCTGTGAACATTCTAAACTAACGCGAGTCTCATACTTGTCCAGTTTAAGGGTATTCACAGAAACACACCATAATAACATGAAACACACCAACAAGGGCATACACTGTCTAACACATTTGTCTTCTGTTGGAATCATATCAACCTCTATGGCTTGACCTTTGTTGGGGGTGTTTGTCTCTATGCCTTGACCTGTGTCTATCATTTGCTGGTCGTGTCAGTCTCTATGCCTTAACTCACCTACATCGAAAATTCCATTGGTAATATTAGCTTCTATACATTGACCCACGTCAGAAAATCCGTTTGTCATGCCAGCCCCTATGCTTTGACCTACATTAGAAATTGTGCTAGTCATGTCAGCATCTATGAGCATCAAAAAAAACTAGACTCACTTGCCACTTGGGCCAAAATGGAGTCGCCACCCATCAGATAAGGGAATGGAGGTGATGGGTGACGGGTTGTCGAACCCCTCAAAATTAGTGCTAGTTCCACAATAAAATTTTTGCAATAAAAGTTGTACTAGGTCGAATCCCACAGGGAGCTAAACAATAATTTCTCAGCCGAGTGAATAATATAACTAAGTGGGAAAATTAAATAAGTAAAATTAAAAGAACAAGAAAGCAATAGCAATATCAAAACAAGAGAAATCAATCTTACCGAATTTTGGTTCAAGGGTTTGGATTAGTCAATTGGCCATCGATCATGGGTAGACCTTGGCAGTCTTGCAATTCAAACATTTAACCTTAGATTTATTAGGATAGCCATAATAAACCTTGTGTTTTCCAACATCAGCTAACCAAACTCAGCATTTGATCAACACTTATCACTAATCAACTGGGTACGATAGCGCTCCATATTAACTAGTGATAGCATTAGGCTTTGTGAAAACAGTTAAACCAAAATAACAATAATTGAGATAGCTGCAATTATCAAATCTTGTTTCATTGATTTCCTTTAGGTTAAAACATGTCGGTATATTGGTCAAAGGCTGTCACGAACAATTGACCCAGAAAGATATTAACCTAATTGCTACTTGTAGCACTATTCCTGACAACTACGGATCACCGAAGCATGAATAGCAGTAGGAAAATCAACATTAATTAATTTGTCAAACTAATTAACATTAACATCCAATGATAAAATGCACAAGAACCAATGAATACTTGAATTAAAAGCAAGAAAATAAATGAAATACAGAACCTCACGATGACACAACCGAACATCCCCCCTTGAACCAGAACAGAAAAGCTTAGCTGCTCATGATTTGCAAAACCTCCATGCTTTGCTTCTCAGTAGGCCGAACTGATCTTCTTGATAGCTTGATGCTTGTTTGATGATTTCTTGGATTGTTGAGTGATGCCTAAGGCTGGTCTGCCACCCCCCCCTTTATATAGCTTTAGGAGGAGGGGCTCTCTCCAACTCCGAGATTAACCTCAATTTAGAAAGTCCTAATCTGTTTTGAAGTAATCCTATCCTATCTCTTATTTGGTGATCTAATCCAATCTTCTTATCTTTATAGGATTATATTCAGAAATTTAAATCTAATAAGACTCACCTTGGAGTTTACATTCAAATTTGGGACTCTAAGCTCTTGAATTCAAGTTGGGATGCTTTAATATCTTGGGCTGCTACAGGGCTCTTCTGCAAATTGGGCTTCAGCTGTGAAATGGGCTTTGCTGCGAACTTGCTCCAAATTTGGGCCCAGTTTCATCTTTGATGCAGACTGAATCTATCAAAACCCAAAATGTAAACTTATGGGCTTTTCTTTCATTTTTCTTATGCCTCTTGAATTGTCCAATTCAGAGTCCGTAATTGAGAGTTATGTCCAGATTACTAACTGTTGTCGAAACTTTGCAAAATGATCCGAATTGCCCTGTTTTCTTCTAATTGCCTTCTTTCTTGCCTTGGATCGAAGTACAAGAGTAATGACTCCAATTAAGTGATAAATTAATGAAAAAGAGTGAATATTAGGGGATAAAAATAGGGTTCTTTTTGGTCTCATCAAATCCCCCCACACTTAAACTTTGCCCGTCCTCGGGCAAGACAAAATTCAAACAAAAGTAAAAAAAGTACAAACTAACTATCCTACTGATTTTTAAACTCAACTCTCCTTTATATTTTTCCACAAATATTCTAGGTTAAATATTGTGAACCATTAAGTCAACACAACCAAGCCATATATGACTCATTCACCAGTCAATCCAATTTTTGCTACTGCAAACAAGGTAGTAAATCAGGGAAAACCATTTTATCTTCTCTCTTTTTATTTTATTTTTCTCGTTTCTCTCCTTCGAAGAAGTGAGTGCATTTTATGCTCCATCTCACTTTTGGATTACTTGGTCAGTAAGTGCATTTTATGCTCCATCTCACTTTTGGATTACTTGGTCAGTAGGTGCATTTTATGCTCCATCCTACTATTTGATTTACTAGCTAGTAGGTACATTTTATGCTCCATCCTACTATCAGATGACTTGGCTAGTATGTGCATTTTATGCTCCATCCTACCATCGGATTACTTGACCGGTAGGTGCATTTTATGCTTCATCCTACCAATTGTGGCAATGGTGAAGTATTTACCCTATTTACTTAAACCTGAATTTAGGACTAGCTTAACTAGAAATGGCTTCAGAGGAGTCATGCACTCCTTGATCATACCTCATTACTATGTTCACAAGAATTTCCCTACAACATTGCTTCAATTGATTTAAAAAGGGTTGAGGTTTTTTTTTTTTGAAAAGAAAATATAGAAATACACGACCTAAATCAAATTTGAAAATGAAACCTAAATTCTAACCTAAATCCCCTCCCCCACACTTAAAACTTACATTGTCCCCAATGTGAGGTTAAATGCAAAGAAAGGGCAGAAAACCTAAACTAGAAAAGTAAAAACAAAAAGAAAAAGGAAAAACAAACTTCCCTATTTTTAATAATCATGAATCAGATTCTCTAACTCTCGTGGTTGCAGCTTTCTATGTTTTCCCCTTTCATCCATCATGAGCGGGTTCAAATCTAGAATAGGGGCCTTCATATCCAATTGTGCGTTCAATCCGAGCTCCTCATTCATATCTTCTTCAAAAATTTCCTACACAATTGAATCAATAGTGTCAACTGAACAAATTGAATGACATTCATTGGGGTACTTCATTGCTTCAAAAATATTAAATTTAACAATCTTCCCATCAAACTCGATGGAGAGGGTACCCTCATCCACATTTATTTTGGCTTTTGTCATTTTCATGAATGGCCTGCCTAATAGAAGTGGGGCCGAACTTGTGACTGTGTCCTCCATCTTTAGGATGTAGAAATCAGCTGGAAAAATTAAATTGTTAACCTGCACCAATACATCCTCAACAATCCCTTCTAGGTAGGCATTAGAACGATCAACTAATTGAATAACAACTCTATTTTCTTTTAGAGGACCTAATCTCAAGGCATAGTAAATTGAGTATGGCATGACATTGATAGTTGCACCTAAGTCTAGCATGGCGCGCTTGATTTGTTTATTCTCAATTACACAAGGTAGGGTGAATATACCTGGATCAACACGTTTTTCTGGTAAGGTCCTCTTGATCACGGCTGAAATGTTCTCTCCAACTCTTACCTTCTCATCGATTCGCAGCTCCCTTTTGTTAGTGCATAATTTTTTCAAAAATTTTGCATATTTTGGGATCTGTTTTATAGCATCTAACAAAGGGATATTGATCTCCACCTTCTTGAAGATTTCTAGCACCTCTTGTTCATATTCTTCTTTCTTGGACTTCTCCAACCTACTAGGAAAGGGTGGTATAACAGGATTAGTAACCTTAGGGAGAGGGGGGTCGGATATTATCTCAATGGGGTCTTCGTTTGACCTGTGTCTCTCCTCTTCCTTGTCTCCCTTAGCTGCCTTCGATGGTGAGCTCAGTTGAGGCTGCAACTCCTTTCCGCTTCTCAACACTACTGCACTTGCATTCTCCTTTGGGTTGACTACCATTTGTGATGGTAGTTTCCCAGAGTTTTGTGCCTCCAACTTGCTAATGGAAGTGGCAAGTTGGCTGATTTGGTTCCTCAAATTCTGAATGCTGGCTCTTGTTTCCTACTGAAATTTCTGAGTGTTAGTAGCTAAAGTCTTAACTATTTCATCCAATGACATACCTGAATTTGAGGGTTGGCCTTGTGCTGTGATAGATGCTAAAAATTGGGGCTGTCGACTGAAAAATTGGGGCTGATATTTTTGTTGTCCTCCTTGGTTCTCGTAGCTTAGATTTGGATGATCCCATCACCCCGGAATGTAGGAATTGGAGTAGGGGTCATAATTGCGTTGAGGCTGACCCGGGATGCCTCCTACGACACTTACTTGCTTCATCGATCCATCTTGTAGTGATGGACACATGTCCATAGGATGACCAGGGATCAAACAGATACCACACACCCTGGTTGTTTGCAACTGTCTTGCAGCCAGTTGCCTAACCAAAGCAGTTAAATATGAAATCTGATTTTCTAAATTAGCATGACTTACCTCATTAACACTTCTAATGGTGCCATCTGTCCTTCCGCTGAACTGTTGTGAATTTTCGGCCATGTTGGAAATTAATTCCCTGGCTGCTTCGGGTGTTTTGTTCACCAAGGCTCCTCCACTGACTACATATACCATACTTCTATCCATGGGCTCAAGCCCTTCATAGAAGTATTGGATTAAAAGCTATTTGGGTATTTGGTGGTGTGGGTAACTAGCAACAAGTTGTTTAAACATTTCCCAATATTCGTATAGTGTCTCACCACTGATGAACCTATAATTTATCTATATTTTATGAGGTTTTTGCATGAAATTTTATGCTGATTTAATTAGATTTTGCCCTATTTTAGCTTGATTGCAAGAAAGATTTCAGGGGCAGCCAAATCAAGAAAAAGAAGGCAAAAGCAAGAAAAGAAAGCCCAAAATTTATCAAGTTCAGCCCAGCCCAGCCATGAGAGCAAGGGAGTTTCATTCGGCACAAGTAGTGCAAGCTAACTCTTTGGAAAACCCAAGGGAAGAAGCCTAGTAAGAAGGAAATTTCGGCCTAGCCCATTTTTAGCCCAAAGAACAGCCTAGAGTGTAACCTACATGAGCTCAAGAGCAAGCTAAGTGGCAGCCCAAATAGCAGCCCAAAGGGAGGTAGGGGCGGCAACTCCTAGAAGTTTCTTGGAGAGAAGGAGGGAGCACTCTAGAAGGTTCATGAGGGGTGTAATACACCCAATTCTAGAGACTTCAAGAAGGGGCAAGAGCCCCCTTGAAAAACTATATAAGGAGATCTCTAGGAGGGGGGAGAGGTGTTCAATTGCTTGAGAAGAAGGCTCTCCCACTATTAGAGGTTCGACCACCTTGAGAGAAGAAAAGAAAAGAAGGTTAGGTGCAAAGAAGAAGAAGAAGAAGAAGGGCTAAAGGAAGTTCAAGACAAGCAAGCTAGAAGAGAAGGTGAGTTCAAAATTGGGGGTTTGTGATTCAAAGATCATTTGTAATAACTCAAGTGTAGTTTCATTCTCCTTTAATTTGAATTCTGTTTCTTTGTTATATTTTCTTTCTTCTTTCTCCTTCTTCCATTCTTCCTTGATGTATTTCAGCTTGTAAAATTTCAGTTCAGCAATCTAATTCTTTTTGATTCATTCGAATGGTCATGAATTGTACTTGGAGTTTCTTGAATAAGGGTGTTTTTGTAGATTAAATCGGCCAACTAACCTCCAAAACTCAGATCTGAATTCTCAGATCTGAGATTGCAAGATCTGAATTGCTTGAAAGAGAATTCAGATCTGCAATTTTCAGATTGGCCGAATGGATATAAAGCTTGGAATTCCTAGAGTGCTTGAGAGAGACTCTAGGAATTCAGATCTACTATTCAAGAACTGAATTGGATGCAATATTAGATATAACTTGCACAATTCAGTTGGTGATCAATTCAGTTTTGAATTGATGCCTTAGAAGTGTTTGAAGAAATGCATGCATGGGGATTATATTCTTGTTAGAGATAGAAGAATTGTCGCTCATGCATAGGATGAACATGTGCTTGAGAGAGGCTGTTCATGACCTTGGGGTTTCACCAAACCAAGGCTCAATTATGATTTATTTGAATGATCCAAATTGATAGATTGTTGAATTCTGAGATTGAAATTTACTGCTTACTCTTCTAACCTGATTTGAAGGCAATTGGACCAATGATTTAGATAGATTTTAATTTAAGATTTTTAGCTTTCATTAAAGTTTTGATTTATTTGTTAATCAGATAAGAAGTACTCAATTTAGTATTGATACTCGTTTCCTAAATCCTCGTGGGATCGATACTTCACTCACTACTTTATTACATGAACGACTAGTGCACTTGCTAGTGTCACAATGAGCCACACACCAAGTTTTTGGCACCGTTGCCAGGGATTTAGAGAAGCAATATTAGGAAACATTGAGCATTCTTAATCTGGTCTCATTCAGCATTGCATTCATAGTTGGTTTAATTTGCTTAATTTTGCATTTCAGCTTTGAATGCAACTGCTGTACTATTGTAGTTATGTTTCTTCTTTCTTAAGTAGATTACTTTCTTTTTTCTGGTTTCAGTTTCATTTTAATAAATGTATATTTCTTTTCCTTTCAATTCAGATCAGCAGAATTCAGATCTGCAGCACTCAGCCGAAAAGAATTGCTTGTGTTTCAAACTTTTATTTCTTTTTCCATTACAAAAAGAAAAAATATATAAAATGAAAAAAAAGAGATATTTTGAACAACAAGAGGAGCAATTGAGAATTCGGATCAGAACTCAGATCTGAGTTCAGATCTGAGTTCTGCTATTGCAGATATACAACAATTCAGATCTGAGTTCCTCTGAACTCAGACCTGAACTGATGCAATTTTGAGGGGAATTGGGTGTCATCACCACCCCAATTCACCCTAGGGCACTTCTGCTATTCCCCAAAACAATTTGGAGCAATAACTGAAGGTAAGGCAATTGAGAATTCAGATCCGAACTCAAACTTGAGTTCAGACCTGAATTCTGCTATTGCAGAACTGCTCCGTTCAGATCTGAGTTCAGATGAACTCAGACCTGAACTGATACAAGTTTAAGGTGAATTGGGTGCCATCATCACCCCAATTCACCCTATGATACATCCGACATACCCCAAAGGTAATCTGATAGCAAAGAATGAGAAAGAAAATTCAGATCTGAACTGTAGTTGAAGATGGAACAACCAGAAGCACAACAAGGGATGCACCAGCTGCCACAAGTTCCATTCCCTAACAAGCTGAAGCAACAAAAATTGGAAAAGGAATTTGGTAAGTTTCTTGAAATATTTAAAAGTTTACATATTAATATTCCTTTTGCTGATGCTTTAGCCCAGATGCCACACTATGCAAGGTTTTTGAAGGAATTATTAGCAAACAAAAGAAAACTGGGTGATGTGGCTATAGTTGCTTTAAATGAGGAATGTTCTGCTATCCTTTTGAACAAACTGCCTCAACAACTTAAAGATCCAGGGAGTTTCACTATTCCTTGTGTTAGACAGTTTTGTATGCCCTTAGCTTCAATCAGAATGATGTACTTTATGAGTTTATTGTAAATGAATAAAAGTGCATATTTGATTCATGTTCCCTTGGTATGTTTCTGTGTAATATCCTTAAACTAGATACTTAATGAGACTCGTGTTAGTTTAGAATGCTCACAGCCAGTGGGTCGGTCTAAGGAGACCTATCCTGACAAGGCTGACACTGTGGTGCCACCAAGTCGGTTGGGGTGGATTGTCTCAGCTACTGGGGTGAGACCTGTTAGACAGTTTTGTATGCCCTTAGCTTCAATCAAAATTGATGTACTTTATGAGTTTATTGTAAATGAATAAAAGTGCATATTTGATTCATGTTCCCTTGGTGTGTTTCTGTGTAATACCCTTAAACTGGACACTTATTGAGACTCGTGTTAGTTTAGAAAGTTCACAGCCAGTGGGTCAGTCTGGGGAGACCTATCCTGACAAGGCTGACACTGTGGTGCCATCAAGTCGGTTGAGGTGGCTTGTCTCAGCTACCGGGGTGAGACCCCAGGCACATACAGTGTGGGATTAATTGAATCTTTGAACTGGACCAGATTTCCAATATTGCCCTGGACCTTGGAGATTGATGGGCAAAACTGGAAAGTTACGCCCGACCCCTAGACTCGATTATGATACTGCACTAGGTCTCGGATCGGGGTGTCTTTGATGTACCAATCAGTGAGATCCTTAGCGGGGGTCAAAACCTGGGTATGTTGGGACAATCCGAGAATTCATCTGAGTGGGTGATCATAGTGACAGGATCAGCCCCTTTGCCAGACAAAGGTAATGATCGGGGAAGCGCTCTCACTGTTGGAAACCAAGACTGTCGGCAGCCGATTTCAACCGTTGAGATTTGTTTTGAAAAGTATATTTTATATGAGATATAAAAGTATATATATTATGGTTTCTAAAATGTTTGCAAAAGGTTTTAATTCCCGGGATCCATATAAGTGGAGAGTGCAACACTGTTCCTTGCAGCCGAGGGAGAGGTTATCTCTTGTCGGGCAGTGTATGATCATTAAGGGCTGAGAGGTTAAGTGTAAGATCATTGAGGATAATACCTGATGAGCTAATCTTGCATCTACCCACAGTCCCTGGGTGTTACAAGGTGGCTTGGCCCAAGGACCACTTAGGGTAAGTGTTGGGCCCATAGAGCCCATTTGATGGGTTTCAGGGGGTGCACTGTCTTGAACAGTGTATTCGACCAGGCCTTGTAACAAAGACTGGGCCAAACCCATGTGACTGATGTGTAGATCAATGCTTGGGTCCCACGCCATACAAGGAAGCCCAACTGGGCAGCAGTTAGGAAGGTTGAGTGAGCCCATAAGCTTAATGGGCCTAAAGCCCATTTCGGACTGGGCTATTTATTTAATTAAAGGGGCGAATTCTTAGATGGATTAGAAGATAGGATAGGGTCTTAATCCTATCCACTCAGAGAGTCCAGATTTGAATGTGATTCAGATCTAGAAACCTCTTAATGGGATTAGGATAAAGCTAATCTAATCTGCAGATAAGATAAGGGTTTATCCTTATCACTAGAAGAGAAGGCTGATCCAAATATGATTTGGATAAGCACCTCCTAATGGGATTAGGAGTTGATCTTTTAAGTTAATAAAAAGAAGGAGGGGGCGGCAGCTTTGAGAGAGACCAACGAGAAACACATCAGATCCTCTTTAATGCTGAAATCAAGAAGAGAGAATTCTGCAGCCTACGAATACTCTCTTGCCGCCTCCTTGTTCTTGTCGCCCTGTTTGCTAGTTCGATCTCCACCTATGGGAGAAGTCAAGATTGGATCTTGACATCAGTTCTTTGAGAAATGATTGAAAAGGAAGCTGTGCTCACGTTCCATTCTACTGTTTCTTGCGAAGGACAGAGTTCTTGGGGAAGAACACTGTTGATTCTGCTCCATCCTACACTACGCCATCTTCAGTGGGAGCAGTCTTTGGATCCTTCCTTGGGCGTGAACACCTTCGTTGGGAGATATTACTTCTCCGTATCAGGTATTATTCTCTCCCATTCCTTTTGGTTTAGATCTGTTTCAGTTTAAGGTTCAAGATTTATCCTTGAAAATATGATTTTCTAAATAGGGAATGTGATTCCCAGTTGAAGGGAGAAGAAAAATTTTTTGAAATTCGCCCCTTATTCTGCAATCTTTGGGCGTCCATGTGATGGATCTCTCATCCCTTCAAGACCCTAGGCACATACAGTGTGGGATTAATTGAATCTTTGAACTGGACCAGATTTCCTGTATTGCCCTGGACCTTGGAGATTGATGGGCAAAACTGGAAAGTTACACCCGACCCCTAGACTCGATTATGATACTGCACTAGGTGTCGGATCGGGGTATCTTTGATGTACCAATCAGTGAGATCCTTAGTGGGGGTCAAAACCTGGGTATGTTGGGACAATCCGAGAATTCATCTGAGTGGGTGATCATAGTGACGGGATCAGCCCCTTTGTCGGACAAAGGTAATGATCGGGGATGCGCTCTCACTGTTGGAAACCAAGACTGCCGGCAACCGATTTCAACCGTTGAGATTTGTTTTGCAAAGTATATTTTATATGAGATAGAAAAGTATATATATTATGGTTTCTAAAATGTTTGCAAAAGGTTTTAATTCCCGGGATCCATATAAGTGGAGAGTGCAACACTGTTCCTTGCAGCCGAGGGAGAGGTCATCTCTTGTCGGGCAGTGTATGATCATTAAGGGCTGAGAGGTTAAGTGTAAGACCATTGAGGATAATACCTGATGGGCTAATCTTGCATCTGCCCATAGTCCCTGGGTGTTACAAGGTGGCTTGGCCCAGGGACCACTCAGGGTAAGTGTTGGGCCCATAGAGCCCATTCGATGGGTTTCAGGGGGTGCACTATCTTTAACAGTGTATTCGACCAGGCCTTGTAACAAAGGCTGGGCCGAACCCATGGGGCTGATGTGTAGATCAGTGAGCACATAAGCTTAATGGGCTTAAAGCCCATTTCGAACTGGGCTATTTATTTAGTTAATTAAAGGGGCGAATTCTGAGATACATTAGTGGATCGGATAGGGTTTTAATTCTATCAACTCAGAGAGTCTAGATCTTAATGTGATTCAGATCTAGAAACCTCCTAATGGGATTAGGAGAAAGCTGATCTAATCTGCAGATAAGATAAGGGTTTATCCTTATCACTAGAAGAGAAGGCTGATCCAAATATGATTTGGATAAGCACCTCCTAATGGGGTTAGGAGCTGATCTTTTAAGTTAACAAAAAGAAGGAGGGGGCGGCAGCCTTTAGAAGAGATACATCAGATCCTCTTTAGTGCTGAAATCAAGAAGAGAGAATTCTGCACCCTGCGAATACTCTCTTGCCGCCTCCTTGTTCTTGTCGCCCTGTTTGCCAATTCGATTTTCAGTTGTGAGAGATGTCAAGATTGGATCTTGACATCAGTTCTTTGAGAAAGGATTGAAAAGGAAGCTGTGCTCACGTACCATTCTACTGATTCTTGCGAAGGACAGAGTTCTTGGGGAAGAACACTGCTGATTCTACTCCATCCTGCACTGCGCCATCTTCAGTGGGAGTAGTCTTTGGATCCTTCCTTGGGCATGAACACCTTCGTTGGGAGATATTACTTCTCCGTATCAGGTAGAATTCTCTCCTATTCCTTTTGGTTCAGATCTGGTTCAGTTTAAGGTTCAAAAATGATCCTTGAAAATATGATTTTCTAAATAGGGAATGTAATTCCCCAGTTGAAGGGAGAAAAAATTTTTTGAAATTCGCCTCCTTATTCCGCAATCTTTGGGCATCCATGGGATGGATCTCTCATCCCTTCACCTTGTACCATTGGCAGTTTAAAAATTGAAAAAGCTTTATGTGACCTGGGAGCTAGCATCTATTTAATGCCATATTCTATTCAAGAAATTGGGGTTGAATGAACCCCAACCCACTAGAGTGGCATTACAATTGGCTGATAGATCCATTAGAAATCCTAGGGGGATCATAGAAGATGTGTTAGTTAAAGTTGGAAAATTCATTTTCCCAGTTGATTTCATTGTGTTAGACATGCAAGAAGATGTGGAGTTCCCACTTATCCTAGGGAGACCTTTCCTGGCTACCGGGAAAGCAATGATTGATGTCCAACAAGGACAACTCAGCCTTAGGATACAAGATGAGGAGATAATTTTTAAAATGTCTGATGCTATGAAACATGCACCCTCTAGCGATGATTCTTGTTTTATGATTGTTGCCATTGAATTGACAATTGATGAATGCTTCTAAGTAAGTAGAATAACTGATACTCTTGAACTCTGCCTCCAGCAGGGAGAACTTGAAGAAGAAGAAAATGAAGAAATAAACCTCATGATAACATTCCTGAATGATAAGCCTCAATTCAAGGGAAAGGGGTTTCTTAAATTAGAGAACTTAGGCAAATTGCCTGGACCATCAGGTAAGCCATCACCCCAAGAACCCCCCACCCTTGAACTGAAACAATTACCATCCCATTTAGAGTATGCTTTCCTTGATGAACCATCAGATCTCCCCGTGATAATTTCCGCAGCACTAAATCCCTTACAAATAGAAAAATTATTAAGAGTGCTACGGGAACACAAAAATGCTATAGCTTGGAAGGTAGAAGATATCAAAGGCATTAATCCATCAATCTGCACTCACAGAATTTTGATGGAAGAGGACAGCAAGCCTTCCGTTCAGCCCCAAAGGCGCCTGAACCCCAACATGAAAGAAGTGGTAAAGGCTGAAATAATTAAGTTGTTAGATGCTGGGATCATTTATCCTATTTCTGATAGTTCTTAGGTAAGCCCTGTGCAAGTTGTGCCCAAGAAAAGGGGGTATGACTGTTGTTCCAAATGAGAAAAATGAACTCATCCCTACTAAAACCGTCATCGGATGGCGTGTGTGTATTGACTATAGAAAATTAATTGAAGCCACCCGGAAGGACCATTTCCCTCTCCCATTTATGGACCAAATGTTGGAGAGGCTAGCCGGGCATGAGTATTATTGTTTCTTGGATGGATATTCAGGGTATAACCAGATACCAATTGCACCAGAGGATCAAGAAAAGACCACTTTTACTTGCCCATATGGAACCTTTGCATACCGAAGGATGCCCGTTGGGTTATGTAATGCCCCAGCTACCTTTCAGTGATGTATGATGTCTATATTTTCTGATATGGTTGAAAAATTTATTGAGATCTTTATGGATAATTTTTCAGTTTTTGGCTCTTCATTTGATGCATGTTTGAATAATTTGGAACAGGTGCTTACTAGATGCAAAGAAACACATCTTATTTTGAATTGGGAGAAATGTCATTTTATGGTGCAAGAAGGCATAGTGCTTAGACACAAGATCTCTCAAAGAGGTATAGAAGTCGACAAGGCCAAGGTGAAGGCAATTGAAAAACTGCCACCCCCAACATCTGTTCGTTCTTTGAGAAGTTTCTTTGGACATGTCGGATTCTATAGGAGGTTTATTAAGGATTTCTCAAAAATTGCTAAGCCATTATCTACCTTGCTTCAAAAAGAAGTGACTTTTGAATTTTCAACTGAATGCCTTCATGCTTTCAACATCTTGAAAGACAATTTGATCCATGCACCTATCATGGTAGCACCAGATTGGACCCTTCCATTTGAATTAATGTGTGATGCAAGTGATTTTGCTATAGGAGCTATTTTAGGACAAAGAATGAACAAACATTTTCTGCCAATTTACTATGCTAGCAGAACCTTGACTGGACCCCAACTCAATTACACCACCACAGAAAAGGAGTTGCTAGCAGTAATATTTGCACTTGACAAGTTTTGTTCATATCTGATATTATCCAAGGTTGTTGTCTACACAGATCACTCGGCATTAAGGCATTTGCTTACCATTGCAAAACTCAAAACCAAGACTGATCAGGTGGATCCTTTTATTGCAAGAGTTTGACATTGAGATTAGAGACATGAAGGGTGCTACAAACCTAGCTGCTGACCATCTCTCCCGGTTGGACAAGGTAAGCTCAAAAGAGGAGATAACCAACAACATTCAAGAAGAATTTCCGAATGAGCAGCTGTACTCAATACAGAAATACTCATATCCTTGGTATGCTGATTTTGCTAATTATCTAGCTGCACAAGTCCTTCCTCCTAACCTTTCATATCAACAGAAAAAGAAATTCCTTTCTGATGTAAAATACTATCTGTGGGAGGAACCCTTTTTGTATAAATTGTGTGTAGATCAGATCATAAGGAGATGTGTCCCTGAGGAGGAGATGAAGTCGGTACTCCAATTTTGCCATGATAAAGAAGCAGGAGGTCATTTTGGAGCTAGTCGCACTGTAGCCAAGGTTTTGCAATCAGGTTTTTATTGGCCCACACTTTTCAAAGATGCCCATAGGTATGTGTCAACATGTGACAAATGCCAAAGATCAGGAAACATTTCCCGACGGAATGAAATGCCCCTTTCCAATATTTTGATATGTGAAATCTTTGATGTTTGGGGTATAGATTTCATGGGACCTTTCCCAAATTCTTTTGGAAATAAGTACATCCTCGTTGCAGTTGACTATGTATCCAAATGGGTAGAAGTCATGGCTTTACCCACAAATGAATCAAGAAGGGTGGTACACTTCCTAAAGAAGCTATTCTCCAGATTTGACACTCCGCGAGCTATAATTAGTGATAGGGGAACTCAATTCTGCAATAGCCAATTTGAAAGGTTAATGCAGAAATATGCCAGAAAAGATTGGTCCATCAAATTAGATGATGCATTATGGGCATACAGAACTGCATTTAAGACACCCATTGTCATGTCTCCCTACAGATTGGTTTTTGGTAAAGCATGCCATTTACCAATTGAATTAGAACACAAGGCCTATTGGGCTCTTAAATTCTTAAATTTTGACATTCAAGCCACAGGGGCTAAAAGGCGATTGCAATTGAATGAATTGGATGATTCAGACTTGCCACCTATGAGAATGCCAAAGTTTATAAAGAAAGAATAAAAAACCGGCATGATAAGAACTTGTTGAGACGGGACTTTTATGTAGGCCAACATGTATTGTTATATAATTCCCGTCTTCGATTGTTTCTAGGTAAGCTGAGATCCAGGTGGTCTGGACCCTTTACCATTTCACAGGTTTTTCCCCATGGGGCTATAGAACTCACCCACCTGGTTCAGGGCACGTTTAAAGTAAATGGTCAGCGCCTGAAACCATATTTAATGGGCAGTACTGTACCCCCTCCATCCACTGTTTATCATGATAACCAATAATCTTTTATGCTTGCTCATGAACAGGTTAAGGCATCTTTTTGTCATTTATCTTTTTAGAATATTAGTTAGTAAAATAAAGTTCTTTTTCTCAAAATTCCAATTCTTTAAGGACTCAGTTCATCCATTTCTTTTCTTCTGTTTGCTCTAGCAAGTGTGATTCCCTAACACTACGAACATTGAGGACAATGTTCATCTTAAGTGTAGGGGAGTGAGCCCGAGGCTAGGGTATGGGGGCTGAAACCATGCACCTCATTCACCCCAACACACATATGCAGGCAATGACATAACAAAAAAAAAAAGACTGGAACTCCTCATGTTCATTACTATCTATTTGATGATTTTTAAGAAGGATTTCAATGAGTTGAGGGAGACCAATGTATTTTTGCTAAGTTTTTATTCTTGCAAATGACCCAACTTAGTATATGCATGAGAAAAAGGGGAATTGAATATGTCTTTCAGCATGACTAGCCCTCACTACCTTCATGTGTATGAAAGCACTTGATTTCATGGTTAATGGTCAAGAGAGCTAGTGCACATCTGAAGTGCTGATTCTTGAGGTTCAAAGAAGGACAAAAGCCCAAATTGACTCCGCTATTTTGAGCTGAATAGTAAAACTAGCAGCTCAAAAAATGAGTTTTTTTTTTTTTATCTACCTCAAGCATGTGATCAGTGTGAGATGGAGCATAAAATGCACTCACACCAAAAAAAAAAAAAGTGTGTGAGATTGAGCATAAAATGCACTCACACAGAAAAAAAAAGAAAAGGGTGAGATGGAGCATAAAATGCACTCACCCCTAGAAATAAGTAATGATGGTGACAGTTGAGGTCCAAGAGGGCATACTAAGTTGAACTCTCATTAAGATAAAGTTACAGATGTGAAACTTAGTGTAATTTGATTATTAATTTTGACAATTAAGGAGCTTAATTATATATTGATTGGGAGTGAAGGCTAGACTTTAATGAAATCCGTATTCTCCTTTCCTTGGATCTTATACATATGTTAAATGGTAATTTACAAGAATAAGAGTTGAGCACTTACAATAGTTCCCCGACTACTCAATGCATTTCTATCTTAAAAAGTTCACAAGGTAAATAGTGAGAACAGAAGGGGGGAATGTTCAGTTTATGGCTGATGTCTTTGCTTGAGGACAAGCAAAAGCTTAAGTGTGGGGGTATTTGATGAACCTACAATTTATTTATATTTTATGAGGTTTTTGCATGAAATTTTATGCCGGTTTAATTAGATTTTGCCCTATTTTAGCTTGATTGCAAGAAAGATTTCAGGGGCAGCCAAATCAAGAAAAAGAAGGCAAAAGCAAGAAAAGAAAGCCCAAAATTTATCAAGTTCAGCCCAGCCCAGCCATGAGAGCAAGGGAGTTTCATTCGGCCCAAGTAGTGCAAGCTAACTCTTTGAAAAACCCAAGGGAAGAAGCCTAGCAAGAAGGAAATTTTGGCCCTGCCCATTTTTAGCCCAAAGAACAGCCTAGAGTGTAGCCTACATGAGCTCAAAAGCAAGCTAAGCTGCAGCCCAAATAGCAGCCCAAAGGGAGCTAGGGGCGGCAACTCCTAGAAGTTTCTTGAAGAGAAGGAGGGAGCACTCTAGAAGGTTCATGAGGGGTGTAATACACCCAATTCTAGAGACTTCAAGAAAGGGCAAGAGCCCCCATGAAAAACTATATAAGGAGGCCTCTAGGAGGGGGGAGAGGTATTCAATTGCTTGAGAGGAAGGCTCTCCCACTCTTAGAGGTTCGACCACCTTGAGAGAAGAAAAGAAAAGAAGGTTAGGTGCAAGGAAGAAGAAGAAGGGCTGAAGGAAGTTCAAGACAAGCAAGCTAGAAGAGAAGGTGAGTTCGAAATTGGGGGTTTGTGATTCAAAGATCATTTGTAATAACTCAAGTGTAGTTTCATTCTCCTTTAATTTGAATTCTGTTTCTTTGTTATATTTTTTTTTCTTCTTTCTCCTTCTTCCGTTCTTCCTTGATGTATTTCAGCTTGTAAAATTTCAGTTCAGCAATCTAATTCTTTTTTATTCATTCGAATGGTCATGAATTGTACTTGGAGTTTCTTGAATAAGGGTGTTTTTGTAGATTAATTCGGCCAACTAACCTTCAAAACTCAGATCTGAATTCTCAGATATGAGATTGCAAGATCTGAATTGCTTGAAAGAGAATTCAGATCTGCAATTTTCAGATTGGCCGAATGGATATAAAGCTTGGAATTCCTAGAATGCTTGAGAGAGAATCTAGGAATTCAGATCTACTATTCAAGAACTGAATTGGATGCAAGATTAGATATAACTTGCACAATTCAGTTGGTGATCAATTCAGTTTTGAATTGATGCCTTAGAAGTGTTTGAAGAAATGCATGCATGGGGATTAGATTCTTGTTAGAGATAGAAGAATTGTCGCTCATGCATAGGATGAACATGTGCTTGAGAGAGGCTGTTCATGACCTTGGGGTTTCACCAAACCAAGGCTCAATTATGATTTATTCGAATGATCCAAATTGATAGATTATTGAATTCTGAGATTGAAATTTACTGCTTACTCTTCTAACATGATTTGAAGGCAATTGGACCAATGATTTAGATAGATTTTAATTTAGGATTTTTAGCTTTCATTAAAGTTTTGATTTATTTGTTAATCAAATAAGAAGTACTCAATTTAGTATTGATACTCGTTTCCTAAATCCTCGTGGGATCGATACTTCACTCACTACTTTATTACATGAACGGCTAGTGCACTTGCTAGTGTCACAATGAGCCACACACCAACCACTAAACTGTCAAACTCTACATATTTCTTTCCTAATGTTTGTAGCCCGGGATGCAGGAAAATATTTATCTAAAAATATCCTGTTCATCTCATCCCATGTACATATTGAACCGGGAGGAAGAATATATAACCAATCCTTTGCTTTATCTCGTAAAGTAAATGGAAAAGTTATAAGTTTTACCTGGTCCTCGGTTATACCCTATGGCTTCATGCTAGAACAGATGACATGGTATTCTTTTAGATGTTTATGAGGGTCCTCACCTGGAAAGCCATGAAAAATAGGCAGTAATTGTATTAAACTAGATTTTAGTTCAAAGGCTACCTCAAGAGTGGGAAATGTTATGCACAGGGGCTTTTGGTTCATAATCAGTGCAGTCAAGTCCCTTAATGTTCTCTCTCTATCAGTCATTCTTTCTTCCTCTTCGAAGATGGGTTGATCACAAGTTGGTAGATAGATATCTGAATTCACCCTTTTAGGTGAACGATCCTTCCTTTGTTTCGCTTCCTTCCTTAAATGACGGGTAGTCTTCTCAATTTCGGGGTTGTACTCGAGTTCACCTCGTTGAGAAGCATGAGTCTTAAAACAAGAAGGTTAACACAAATAGAAGGATATAGCTAAGAAATTAAAGTTGCTCCCCGACAATGGTGCCAAAATTTTGATGGGTTGTCGAAGCCCTCAAAATTAGTGCTAGTCCCACAATAAAATTGTTGCAGTAAAAGTGGTAGTAGGTCGAATCCCACAGGGAGCTAAACAATAATATCTCAGCCAAGTGAATAATATAACTGAGTGGAAAAATTAAATAACTAAAATTAAAAGAACAAGAAAGCAATAGCAATATCAAAACAAGAGAAATCAGTCTTACTGAATTCTAGTTAAAGGGTTCGGATTGGTCAATTGGCCATCGATCATGGGTAGACCTTGGCAGTCTTGCAATTCAAGCATTTAACCTTAGATTTATTAGGATAGCCATAATAAGCCTTGTGTTTTCCTACATCAGCTAACCAAACACAGCATTTGATCAACACTTATCACTAATCAACTGGGTACGATAGCGCTCCATATTAACTAGTGATAGCATTAGGCTTTGTGAAAACAGTTAAACCAAAATAACAATAATTGAGATAGCTGCAATTATCGAATCTTGTTTCATTGATTCCCTTTAGGTTAAAACATGTCAGTACATTGGTCAAAGGCTGTCATGAACAATTGACCCGGAAAGATATTAACATAATTGCTACTTGTACCACTTTTACAGATCAATGAACCATAGATAGCAGTAGGAAAATCAATATTAATTAATATGTCAGACTAATTAACATTAACATCCAATGAGAATATGCACAAGAACCAATGAATACTTGAATTAAAAGCAAGAAAATAAATGAAATACAGAACCTCATGATGACACAATTGAACCTCCCCCCTTGAACCAAAATAGAAAAGCTTAGCTGCTCATGATTTGCGAAACCTCCATGCTTTGCTTCTTAGTAGGCCAAACTGATCTTCTTGGTAGCTTGATGCTTGCTTGATGATTTCTTGGATTGTTGAGTGATGCCTAAGGCTGGTCCACCCCCCGTTCCCCTTTTTATAGCTTTATAAGGAGGGGCTCTCTCCAAATCCTTCTAGGAGATTAACCTCAAGTTAGAAAGTCTTGATCTGTTTTGAACTAATCTTATCCAATCTCTTATCTAGTGATCTAATTCAATCTTCTTATCTTTATAGGATTCAAAATTTAAATCTAATAAGACTCTCTTACTAGAGGTTACATTCAAAATTGGGACTATAAGCTCTTGAATTCGAGTTGGGCTGCCTTAATATCTTGTGCTGCTACAAGGCTCTTTTGTGAATTGAGCTTCAGCTGTGAAATGGGCTTTGCTATGAACTTGCTCCGACTTCGGGCCAGGTTTCGTCTTCAATGTGTACTGAATCTGTCAAAACCCAAAACATAAAAGTTGTGGATATTTCTTTCATCTTTCTTATTCCTCTTGAATTGTCCAATTCTGAGTGTGGAATTGGGAGTTATGCCCAGCTTACTGACTGTTGCCGAAACTGTGCAAAATCATTTGAATTGCCCTATTTTCCTCCAATTGCCTTCTTTCTTGCCCTGTATCGAAATACAAGAGTAATGAGTCTAATTAAGTGATAAATTAATGATAAATAGTGAATATTAAGGGATAAAAATAGGGCTCTTTTTGGTCTCATCAATGGGACCTCTGAGAATGATTTTTTTTAAAACGCTTTATTTTAATAGTGACTCCAAAACCCAAGGCACTGGGTAAACCAGTCCGGGTAAGACTCGGAAGGGAGAGGGAAGGGTTTAGGCACCCTTCTACCAGGTCCAATAGGTGGGATCCACATGTGATGCTGAAACCCATTAGATACAAATTAAGGAAAACCGATCATCTGAATTACATGAGTGTCTAAATCACATTATCAGACAAAAATAAACTTGATGAGAGACATAGTCGATCGCTACCATAGTGAGCATACATCTCAACAATTTTTACTTATTGAACAATCTCGAATAAACCCTTTAACCTGATCCAAGAAGATCATATAACATGAGGATAAAAGCAGTGGAAATGACAAAAATAACAAGGATAAAGGGAAACAAAACAGAAGCTAGAGCAATCATAATAATAGTTCACTGTTTAAAAGAACTTAAAATATCCATAATAACTAATCTTGTCATTCAGCAAGAACCAAATTACTCTTCTAGACACACTGAATTGAAATGAGATAGATCAAACATACCAGAACCGATCTAACTTACAACGACAGTGGGTAAAGAAAATATGAAGATGTAACAGAAATAAAAAGTAACACTCATTGTTAGGAAGCCTCGTGTGATTTAGCAAGAAATCATAGAGAAGAGAAGGTTAAAAGAAAACACAGCAAAAAGGAAAAAAGAAACTATCAGAGAAAATTGAAAAAGATGTGGTTAGCATGGAACCGGAAGCATAAATCTAATACCAAGATTTAAAAATGCATAACATTTGAACCGATTTGAAAATTTCATGTAGCGATCAGTAAAAAAAAATGAGACAAGAATATAGAATACGAAAAAACCCAATGAGTAGAGAAACAAAATAATCATCAGCAGAGAAATGAAAACTGATCAGAGGCTATAAGAAATCATTAGAAGCAGTTGTGATGGGAAACTACTCGAAATGAGAAAATTGATAGAGAAACGGCTTCTTCACTTTCTCATTCTTTAGTCACGATCATGCAAGAAGGCTGAATAAACGAATGAAAGAAGGAAATTTAGTTGAGGGGTTGTTACTTGCTTGAACTTGCTCCCAGAGATCGGAGAAGCTAGAACTTCGGTGGAGATGAAAAAACAATTCACTTCTGGGTTTCGGTATAACCCAAGTTGTTTGGCACAGTTGGAATCAGCGCTGCATAGGTACTTAGTTTGAATTGTAAGTAGGATCTTGATAGGTTTGTTGTTTGATGCAGAAGGAAAAGAAAGAATGGAAGAGCGGAAAAATGAAGAAAAAAAATGGGGGAAAAAGGAAGGGCGCCGAGCAGAAACGCAAGAGAAAAGGGAGTTCTCTTGACTGCTCCGCTGCTGGTTCGCATGAGGAAGAAGATCAATAGTTTCCCCACTCACACACCTCTTCTTAGATTGTTAGGTTAAATGAGGCATCATTTTGCTTTTATATTAGGATAGGGGCTATTTCATAATTTCAGAGAAAATGAAGGGGTTTGGTAATTTTCAGCAAGTTGGGTTGAACCGGGTCCAAAGATTGAACTAGATACTTGGGTCAATGATGGCTGGTTCTGGGTCAAGAATGGAGGGCTGTTAGACAGTTTTGTATGCCCTTAGCTTCAATCAAAAATTGATGTACTTTATGATTTTATTGTAAATGAATAAAAGTGCATGTTTGATTCATGTTCCCTTGGTGTGTTTCTGTGTAATACCCTTAAACTGGACACTTATTGAGACTCGTGTTAGTTTAGAAAGTTCACAGCCAGTGGGTCAGTCTGGGGAGACCTATCCTGACAAGGCTGACACTGTGGTGCCATCAAGTCAGTTGAGGTGGCTTGTATCAGCTACCAGGGTGAGACCCTAGGCACATACAGTGTGGGATTAATTGAATCTTTGAACTAGACCAGATTTCCAGTATTGCCCTGGACCTTGGAGATTGATGGGCAAAACTGAAAAGTTACACCCGACCCCTAGACTCGATTATGATACTGCACTAGGTGTCGAATCGGGGTGTCCTTGATGTACCAATCAGTGAGATCCTTATCGGGGATCAAAACCTGGGTATGTTGGGACAATCCAAGAATTCATCTGAGTGGGTGATCATAGTGACAGGATCAGCCCCTTTGTCGGACAAAGGTAATGATCGGGGATGCACTCTCACTGTTGGAAACCAAGACTGCCGGCAGCCGATTTCAACCGTTGAAATTTGTTTTTGCGAAGTATATTTTATATGAGATATAAAAGTATATATATTATTGTTTCTAAAATGTTTGCAAAAAAAAATGTTTTAATTCCCGGGATCCATATAAGTGGAGAGTGCAACACTGTTCCTTGCAGCCGAGGGAGAGGTCCTCTCTTGTCGGGCAGTGTATGATCATTAAGGGTTGAGAGGTTAAGTGTAAGACTATTGAGGATAATACCTGATGGGCTAATCTTGCATCTGCCCACAGTCCCTGGGTGTTACAAGGTGGCTTGGCCCAGGGACCACTTAGGGTAAGTGTTGGGCCCATAGATCCCATTTGATGGGTTTCACGGGGTGCACTGTCTTAACAGTGTATTCGACCAGGCCTTGTAACAAAGGCTGGGCCAAACCCATGTGGCTGATGTGTAGATCAATGCTTGGGTCCCACGCCATACAGGGAAGCCCAACTGGGCAGCAGTTAGGAAGGTTAAGTGAGCACATAAGTTTGATGGGCCTGAAGCCCATTTCGAACTGGGCTATTTATCTAGTTAATTAAAGGGGTGAATTCTGAGATGAATTAGCAGATAGGATAGGGTCTTAATCCTATCCACTAAGAGAGTCCAGATTTGAATGTGATTCAGATCTAGAAACCTCCTAATGGGATTAGGATAAAGCTAATCTAATCTGCAGATAAGATAAGGGTTTATCCTTATCACTAGAAGAGAAGGCTGATCCAAATATGATTTGGATAAGCATCTCCTAATGGGATAAGCACCGCCTCCCTGCTCTTGCCGCCCTGATTGCCAGTTCGATCTCCAGCTGTGAGAGAAGTCAAGATTGGATCTTGACATCAGTTCTTTGAGAAAGGATTGAAAAAGGAAGCTGTGCTCACGTTCCATCCTACTGTTTCTTGCGTAGGACAGAGTTCTTGGGGAAGAACACTGCTGATTCTGCTCCATCCTGCACTGCGCCATCTTCAGTGGGAGCAGTCTTTGGATCCTTCCTTGGGCGTGAACACCTTCGTTGGGAGATATTACTTCTCCATATCAGGTATTATTCTCTCTCATTCCTTTTGGTTCAGATATGGTTCAGTTTAAGGTTGAAGATTGATCCTTGAAAATATGATTTTCTAAATAGGGAATGTGATTCCCAGTTGAAGGGAGAGAAAAATTTTTGAAATTCGCCCCTTATTCCGCAATCTTTGGGCGTCCATGGGATGGATCTCTCATCCTTTCAAGGGTTGAGATGGATCTGATGGTTGAGAAGGGTTTTGATGCAAGGGCTAATAAGATTGGACAAAATTGAATCTTTTTAGATGGAAAGGTTAACGAGGATATTTTTGACTAAAATTTTGTAGGTTGGGGTTTTTGGACATTCTGGATTGATTTGGCAGGGACAGATTGGCCCAACTAGACCCTAAACAGGCAGATCTAGAAAGGGATTGATTTGGCTAATCTTCAGCCTCGGAATGGAATTTTAGATAAAAGGGTAAAATGTTAGACAGTTTTGTATGCCCTTAGCTCCAATCAGTTTTGATGTACTTTTGACATTTAATGTAAATGAATAAAGTGCATGTTTGATTCATGTTGTGTGGACACTTAATGAGACTCGTGTTAGTTTAGAATGTTCACAGCCGTTGGATAAGTCTAGGGAGATTTATCCTACCAAGGCTGACATTAGTGTACTGCCAAATGTTGGGGTGGCCTGTCTTAGCCGCCAAGGTGAGACCCAAGGCACATACAATGTAGGATTACTTGAATCTTTGAAACATACCAGATTTCTAGTATTGCCCTTAACCTTGGAGATTGATGGGCAAAACAGGAAAGTTACACCTGACCCCTAGACTCGATTATGATACTACACTAGGTGTTGGATTTGGTTGTCTTTGATATGTCAATCAATGAAATCCTTAGTGGGGGTCAAAACCTAGATATGATGGGATAGTTTGAGAATTCATCTGGGTGGGTGATCATACTGACAGGATCAGCACTTTTGTCGGACAAAGGCAATGATCGGGGATGCACTCTTTTAGATGGAAACTAAACTGCCGGCAGTTGATTTCAATCGTTGGAATTTTGTTTTGAAAAAATTATATATAAGTTATATAGATATGTATATTTGCAAATGGTTTTAAATTCTAGGATCCATGTGAGCAGAGAGTGCAACACTGTTCCTTGCAGCCGAGGGAGAGGTCCTCTCTTGTTGGGCAGTGTTTGATCATTATGGGCTGAGAGGTTGAATGTAAGGCCATTTAGGGTTAACCTGATGGGCTAATCTTGCATCTGCACACAGTCCTTGGGTTTTTATAAGATGGCTTGACCTTGGAACCACTTAGTGTAAGTGTTGGGCCCATAGAGTCCATGTGATGGGCTCAAGGGGTTCACTGGGCTCTCTAGTGAATTCGGCTAGACCTTGTAACAAAGGCTGGGTCGAACCCATGTGGCTGATGTGTAGATCAATGATTGGGTCCCATGCCATACGAAGATGCCCAACTGAGTAGTAGTTTATGTTAGACAGTTTTGTATGCCCTTAGCTTCAATCAAGATGATGTACTTTCTGAGTTTATTGTAAATGAATAAAAGTGCATATTTGATTCATGTTCCCTTGGTATGTTTCTTTGTAATACCCTTAAACTGGACACTTAATAAGAGTCGTGTTAGTTTAGAATGTTCACAGCCAGTGGGTCGGTCTAGGGAGACCTATCCTGACAAGGATGACACTGTCACCAAGTCAGTTGGGGTGGCCTGTATTAGCTGCCAGGGTGAGACCCTAGGCACATACAGTGTAGGATTAATTGAATCTTTGAACAAGACCAGATTTCCAGTATTGCCCTGGACCTTGGAGATTGATGGGAAAAAGTGGAAAGTTACACCCGACCGCTAGACTCGATTATGATATTGCACTAGGTGTCAGATTGGGTTGTCTTTGATATACCAATAAGTGAGATCCTTAGCGGGGGTCAAAACCTGGGTATGTTGGGACAGTCTGAGAATTCATCTGAGTGGGGGATCATAATAACAGGATCAACCCCTTTGTCGGACAAACGTAATGATTGGGGATGCACTCTCACAGATGGAAACCAAGACTGTCGGCAACCGATTTCAATTGTAGAGATTTGTTTTACAAAATATATTTTATATGAGATATAAAAGTATATATATTATGGTTTCAAAATGATTTGCAAAAGGTTTTAATTCCCAGGATCCATATAAGTAGAGAGTGCAACACTGTTCCTTGCAGCCGAGAGAGAGGTCCTCTCTTGTCGGGTTGTGCGTGATCATTATGGGCTGAGATGTTAAGTGTAAGACCATTGAGGATAATACCTGATGGGATAATCTTGCATCTGCCCACAGTCCCTGAGTGTTACAAGGTGGTTTGGCCCAGGGACCACTTAGGGTAAGTGTTGGGCCCATAGAGCCCATAAGATGGGTTTCGGGGGTGCACTGTCCATAACAGTGTATTCGGCCAGGCCTTGTAACAAAGGCTGGGCTGAACCCATGTGGCTGATGTGTAGATGAATGTTTGGGTCCCACGCCATACAAGGAAGCCCAACTAGGCAGCAGTTTGGAAGGGTAAGTGAGTACATAACCTTAAATGGGCCTTAAGTCCATTTCGAACTGGGCTGATTTGATCAGTCAATTAAAAGGGGGCGAATTCTGAGATGCATCAGCTGATGGAATTGGGCCTAGACCCTATCCACTTAGAGAGTCCAAGATCTAAATGAGATTTAGATCTGGAAGCCTCCTAATTAGATTAGGAGATGGCTGATCTGATCTGCAGATAAGATAAGGGTTATCCCTTCTCACTTAAAGTAACTTCTAATCCAAATATGATTTGGATCACCAATTCCTAATGGGATTAGGAGCTGATCCCTTTAAGGTCATAAAAGGATGATGGGGCAGCAGCCTTTAGATATGCAACCCAAAAACACTTGTCTTCAGAGCTGAAATCACAAGAAGAGAGAATTCTGCACCCTGCGAATACTCTCTTGTCACCAACTCCAGTAGTTTGACCTCCTACTCTCTACAGGAGTAATCAAGATTTGATCTTGACACCAGACATTTGGGGAAAAGATTGGTTGAAGCTGTATTCACAAGCCATTCTATTGATTCTTGCGAAGGGTCAAGTTCTTTTGGAAGAACATCACTGATTCTGCTCCATCCTACATTGTGTCATCTTCAGTGGGAGCTGATTTTGGATCATTCCTTGGGCGTGAACACCTCCATTGGGAGACACTATTTCTCTGTATCAGGTACATCCTCCCTCTTACTCTTTTTGGTTCAGATCTGGTTTGGTTAATGGTTCAAGATTGATCTTTGAATTTTTTTTTTCTAAAATGGGGAATTCGATTCCCTGCAAAGGTGGGAGAATTTTTGAAATTCACCCAGTACATTCCACAAGATTTGGGCATCTATGTGAGGGATACCCTATCCCTTCAGTGATATCAGAGCCATGGTTCAAATCTTGAACCAATTTGTTTTAGATCTGAACCTGCACAAATGGGCAGAAGGCGTTCTACCCAATTTGCATAGATATGGGTTTTGGGAAACTTGTTCCCAAAATTAATGAACGAATAATCTAAAATTAATTTTATATAAATCTGATTATTATTTAAGAACAGTTCTTTATGATTTTCTTGATTTATGGGTTGCTCGTACAAGAGGAGATCGATTTCTTGCTTTGCGCAGGAAACCTGCAAGATTTGCAGTTTCTTGATTTATTTTTGGATTATAATAAAATTAGGCATTTGATCGATTTATTAGGCATTTGAGCTGATGTAATTATAATAGAAATTAGGTTTTCTATTTTTATTTATTTTTGGATCGAAGATGGCAGCGCATTGAAGGAAATTTTGCAGATGGGACATTCGCTACCTGCGATTTGCAGTTTGTGAAATTGCAATCTGTGATCTAACCTCTGTTTTGTAGGATGGATTGTGCGAACAACCCTATTTGACTGATTCTTGATTTTGTTTTATCAGTTCTTTAACTTCAGATTATTTTCTTGAATAAAAGTTTTAATTAAAGATCAAACCCTTGACCCATTGGAACCAAAATTGGTTCAAACTGTTTGGACCAAATCTAGGGTTTAATCAAGGCTGAAAGTCAGCCCTAACTTTCCCACTAATGGGCCTGAGGGTTGATATTTAATTAAATGGTTAATTCAGCCCAACCTGTAAAGGCCCAGTTTTAAATAATTAAAACTACCAAAAGCCTACTTCAAAGGATAAAGCCATATGGGCCGAACTGGGTAACCCTAATTAAGCCTATATACCTAGATAATATTAATGGTTAATATTATGGATTTAAAATGGGCTTCCAATGAGCCTTACAGATGATTAATTGATTGGATCAATTTATCTCTTTATGAGATATATGCATGTGTGATGTGCTACGTACATAGGCCATAAGTGCTTGGCCCATGCTCAATCGACAGTGGCTCTTGCGCACACCATGGCTGTGAAGGGATAGGAAATACATCATATGGACACCCAAGATTGCGGAATAAAGGAGGCAAAATTTCAAAAATTTTTCTTTCCCTTCAACTGGGAATCGAATTCCCTATTTAGAAAATCATATTTTCAATGACCATTCTTGAACCATAAACTAAACCAGATCTGAACCAAAAGGAGGAGAGAAAGATAATACCTGATACAAAGAAATAATATCTCTCAATGGAGGTGTTCACGCCTAAGGTAGAAACCAAAAACTGCTCCCACTGAAGATGGCACAGTGCAGGGTGGGGCAGAATTAGCAGTGTCCTTCCTAAGAACTTGATTCTTCCTAAGAATCAGCTAGACGGCTTGTGTATACAACTCCTACCAATCTTTTCTGCAAAAGATTAGAATCAAGATCCAATCTTGATTTCTCCCAAGCAATGGAGATCGAACTGCTATAGGGGGCGGTTGTAGGGAGGAGGCGACTAGAGAGAATTTGCAGGTTGCAGAATTCTCTCCTCTGTGATCTCAGCGCTGAAGACAAGACTTGAGTCTGTTGGATTATGTGTCTAAAGGCTGCCGCCCCCTCTTCCTTTTATAGACTTAAAGGGATCAGCTCCTAATCCCATTAGGAGTTGTTAACCCAAATCATATATGGATTAGAAGTCCCTTTAAGATAAGGATAATCCTTATCTTATTTGCAGATTAGATCAGCCAGTTCCTAATCTAATTAGGAAGTTTCCAAATCTAAATCTCATTTAGATCTTGGACTCTCTGAGTAGATAGGGTGTGGGCCCAATCTTATGAGCTGATCTTATCTCAGAATTCGCCCCTTAAAGACTAATCAAATTAGCCCAGTTTGAAATGGGCTTACGGCCCATTTAGGGTTATGTATTCATTAAGCCTTTCAAACTGCTACCCAGTTGGGCTTCCTTGTATGGCGTGGGACCCAAACATTGATCTACACATCAGCCACACGGGTTCAGCCCGGCCTTTGATACAAGGCCTGGCCGAATACACTGTTATGGACAGTGCACCCCCTGAAACCCATCAGATGGGCTCTATGGGCCAAACACTTACCCTAAGTGGTCCTTGGGCCAAACCACCTTGTAACACCCAGGGACTGTGGGCAGATAAAAGATTAGCCCATCAGGTATTATTCTCAATGGCCTTACACTTTACCTCTCAGCCCATAATGATCATACACTGCCCGACAAAAGAGGACCTCTCCCTCGGCTGCAAGGAACAGTGTTGCACTCTCTCAAGTATGGATCCTGGGAATTAAAACCTTTGTCCGAAAAAGGGGCTGATCCTGTCTCTATGATCACCCACTCATATGAATTCTCAGACTATCCCAACATACCTAGGTTTTGACCCCCGCTAAGGATCTCACTGATTGGTACATCAAAGACAGCCTAATCCGACACCTAGTGTATTATCATAATCGAGTCTAGGGGTCGGGTGTAACTTTCCAATTTTGTCCATCAATCTCCAAGGTCCAGGGCAATACTGGAAATCTGGTCTTTTCAAAGATTCAATTAATCCTACACTGTGTGTGCCTAGGGTCTCACCCTGGTAGCTGAGACAAGCCACCCCAACCGACTTGGTGGCACCATAGTGTCAGCATTGTCAGGATAGGTTTCCCCAAACTGACCCACTGACTGTGAACATTCTAAACTAACACGAGTCTCATTAAGTGTCCAGTTTAAGGGTATTACACAGAAACATACCAAGGGAACATGAATCAAATATGCACTTTTATTCATTTACAATAAACTCATAAAGTACATCAATTTTGATTGATGCTATGGGCATACAAAACTGTCTAATAGCTCCCACTTGCACTTAGGTCCAATCAGGTACTAGCCGGAGTCTCATGCTTTCCACGTGTTTCTCAAACACTTTTTGCCATAGTGGCTTTGTCAATGGGCATGTTACATTTTCCGCTGATGCTACCTTCTGAATCAGGACGTCCCTTCTACCAACAATCTCCCTTAGTACATGGTACTTCCTCTCGATGTGCTTTGACTTCGAGTGGACTCGTGGCTCCTTAGCCTAAGCAATAGCTCCATTATTGTCACACAACAATGGGATGGGTGATGTGCTGGATGGAACTACTCCCAACTCGTGAATGAACTTCTTCATCCACACGGCTTCCTTGGCAGCCTCACTTGCGGCAATGTAGTCGGCCTCGGTCGTGGAGTCTGCAGTGGACCCCTATTTACTGCTTTTCCAACAAACAGCACACGATCCTATCGTGAAAACATATCCAGATGTAGACTTTCTATCATCTAAATCCGACTGGAAATCGACATCTGTATACCCTTGGATCTGTAGTGAGCTAACATCGAATATTAAACAAAACTCTTTTGTCCTTCGAAGGTACTTAAGTATATTTTTCACAGTAGTCCAATGCTCCTACCCTGGGTTGGCCTGAAATCTGCTTACTACACTCACTACCTGAGCAATGTCAAGGCGAGTGCACAGCATCGAACGTCCTTCGTGCCATCAATCTCCTCTGAATTCTTGGGAGACATCTTCTTGGAGAGAGTGACTCCGTGTCTGAAAGGAACATTTCCTTTCTTGGAGTTTTCCATGTTGTATCTTTTGACTATTTTGTCAATGTAGGCAGATTGGGATAATCCTATTATCCGCTTCAATCTATCTCTATAGAGTCGAAGACCCAGTATATAGGAGGCCTCTCCAAGATCTTTCATGGAGAATTGTTGTGAAAGCCATACTTTCATGGTAATCAACATTCCTACATCATTCCCAATGAGTAAAATGTCATCTACATACAGAACCAAGAAGGTAACCTTATCTCCACTATACTTCCTATAAACACAGGGTTATTCCGGATTTTGCTCGAAGTCAAACAATTTGACGGCAGAGTCAAAATGGATGTTCCAACTTCTAGAAGCTTGCCTAAGTCCATAAATGGATCTCTTAAGTTCACATACCATGTTTTCCAGACCCGCAGGTATGAAGCCTTGCGGCTGCTGCATATAGATATCTTCAGAAAGATCTCCATTCAGAAATGCAGTTTTGACATCCATTTGCCAAATCACATAATCATGGTATGTTGCTACAACTAACAGGATCCTAATGGATTTAAGAATGGCCACAGGCGAAAAGGTTTCCACATAATCGATATCCTCTTTCTGAGTATACCCTTTCGCCACGAGACGAGCTTTGAAGGTCTCAACTCTTCCATCGGGGCCCTTCTTCCTCTTGTAAATCCATTTGCAACCAATTGCTTTTACCCCGGAGGGTGGATCTACTAGAGCCTAGACTCCATTGGTCTCCATTGAGTCCATCTCTGCTCTCATGGCCTCCACCCACTTCTAGGAATCTATGTCCAACATAGCTTCCGCGTAAGTCACGGGGTCCTCCTCACTAGTCAAGGTTTCCATGAAGTAACTATTCTGGTCATAACCATAACGGACTGGTGGCCTAGATACCCGAGTGGATCTTCTAGGTTGGTCACTACCTGGAACTTGTTGGACATCTCCCACTGCTCCTTAGCTCTCCTCATCAAGAACAATTTCCTGTCAATGGGTGTCCAGGATATAATCAGTCTCCAAGAACTGGGCTTTTCGACTACAAAACACTTCATGCTCACTTGGGTCATAGAAAGGTAACCTACAGAGCCTTTTGGGTAGCCTACAAATAGGCAACAACTGGTCTTGGATTCCAACTTGTCTGCACTTGTTCTTTTAAAGTGTGCTGGACAACCCCAAATCTTCAAGTGTCAGACACTTGGTTTCTTTCCGGTCCAAAGTTCATATGGAGTGTTCAGAACTGATTTGGTTGGAACCCTATTCAGCACGTAAATCGCAATATCTAATGCGTAACCCCAAAAGGATGTGGGTAACTCTGAGTGTATGAGAAGTGACCGGACCATATCCAATATGGTCCTATTCCTCATCTCTAAAACACCATTAAGTTGTGGTGTAGCAGGAGGAGGTAATTGTGATACCATCCCATTGTCCTTTAAGTAGTCCCTGAACTCGTCAGAGAGATACTCGCCACCTCAATCAGATCGAAGGACTTTAATTTCTCTCCCCAACTGTTTCTCGACCTCTTGTCTAAACTCTTTGAACTTTTCAAGGGATTCAGTGTCCTAACACGTAACCATATTGTTAGAAATCATCTATGAAGGCGATGAAATACACATGTTGATTCCGTGTCCTAACACTCAGGGGACCATATACATCAGTATGTATTAGGTCAATTGTGTCTGTACATCTTTCAGGCTTACCGTTAAATGTCCGTTTCGTCATCTTGCCTTGTAGGGAAGGCTCACAGGTGGGAAGATCTTCTATAGTTAGAAAATCCAAAGGACCATCCTTTACCAACCTTGTGATTCGGTCAACACCGATGTGGCCAAGTCGGTAATGCCACAGACAATCTCTTCTTGGGGATTTCAGCCGACGTAGTTTCGGTTATGTTAGTTTCTAGAGAAGGATGTAGAACATAGAGACCGTTCTCTAGTTCCCCGTATGCGATGAATCTATTATTTCTTTTAATAGTAATCGTATTATTAATGAAGACAGAATAACCATCTGCACACAGTTTTGAAACAGAAATCAAATTTCTTCTCAAGTTTTGTACATAAAGACAATATTTCAGTATAATTTTTCCTTCTCTAAAAATTAACTCCACGGTTCCTATTGTCGTGGATGCAACTGTTGTAGTAATTCCCAAGTAGAGAGTGACTTCTCCTTCACTCAGCCTTCTGCTTACCTTGAACCCCTACAGGGAGTTACACACATGAGTTGAAGCCCCGGAGTCAATACACCAGGACGCAGAAGCTACCAATAAATTGGTTTCTATAACACAAGTTTCGAATTTACCTTTCTTGGATTCCAGGTAGGCAGGACAATTCCGTTTCCAGTGGCCGGTCTTTTTGCAAAAGTGACAGGCATCCGATGCTTTGTCCTTCTTCTGCCTTTTGCCCTTGGTGGCTTTCTTTTGAGGCTTGTTTGCCTTCCTCTTTCTCTTGCCCGTTTTGCTAGCTTCAACAAACATAGCTACAGGCTCATCCTTTTTAATCAGTTCTTTAGCTCTTTGCAACATATTGCTGAGCTCTTGCAAGCTGACATTCAGCTTGTTCATGTTATAGTTCATGATGAACGGATTAAAGGAAGGAGGCAAAGAATTAAGGATAGCATCTACCCGGGTTGCGAGGTCAAGCCCAGATCCAAGAGCCTCCAGTTCATTGATGTAACCCATCATTCAAAGACAATGGTCGTGAACTTGTTGGCCCTTGGACATTTGAGTGGTCATGAACTGCTTCAAGACCTTTTGCCGAGTAGAATGATTCTACTCTTCATACATCGTCCTCAGGCTGTCCAATATGTCCTTGGCAAGTTCGTTCTGATCGAACTGCCTCTGTATTGGGTTGTCCAAGGAGGCAATGATGTAACACCGGTCTAGGGAGTTTTTCTCCTCCCATTCCTCAGCCTCTCCTTTGGGCCTCAGAAGCCCTGTCTCCCGGATGCTCGGGGGCAGGATTCTTTGCCACCTTGTCCAGCTTTTCTGAAGCTAGGACCAGCATAAGGTGCCTGTACCAGTCGGCGTAGTTTGGGCCCTTATGTTTGTTGTCATCAAGAAGCTTTGCAAAAGATCCGTTTGCCATTTTCTGATAAAAGAGAAAACATCAGTCCACAACCTAATTTGATTCATGTTCATTTCATAGATATGGATTTTAATCTACGATCCATTTCCATTTATTCATCTCTGAGATTTCCCTCCTTTCTTAGTGACGGAGACTACGGGTTGTCTCTGGAAATGTAGATCACATAGGGTGCATGAAGCCAACTGTTTCAGCTGCATAACCCCACCACCTTTCTGTAAAGGATCATATCCACTCATCATATGAGTTTTCCCTTTGGCCTCTGTCAAACAAGGTCCAGAGCCATTTTCAGGTAAACCTTTCTGTCTAGTGAGTGTTTACCCATCATATTCGTGAACGCCAAGGTACCGTGAGAGAGTTCCCATTTTCTGGTGAAACCCCTCCCACATCGGTCTATGACGCCCCTATCATCTTATGAAACACTCAGAAAAGCCCAACAGCAAATGGATAGCCCATTTTCTGGTGTGTTTCCTCAATACTAAAGGAGCCATCCTCTTGCTATGGAAGGGCTTTAGAGAGTTCATTAAATGAATCTCCCTATCACATGCACTCATATTAGCTAGAGGGAACAAATAATTACGCCCTACTTTTATTTATGTCAAACCAAAGTGGCTCCCATTGACTTTCATAAAGCCAGATTACGGTGGGCCTTAAATCATTTAGGGTTTCACACGTAACCACTCGATGAGGTGTGGGGCCCACCACTGAGGGGGGTCATTCAATGACCAAAAGAGACACTATGGCAATGATGTGCATTCAGCCATGGTGTGCGCAAGAGCCACTGTCGAATGAGCATGGGCCAAGTACTTATGGCCCATGTACACAGAACATCACACATTCATACATCTCATGCAGGGATAAATTGATCCAATCAATTAATTATCTGTAAGGCCCATTAGAAGCCCGCTAAAATTCCATAATATTAACCATTAATATTATCTAGGTATATGGGCTGAATTAGGGCTACCCAGTTCGGCCCATCTAGCTTTATTCTTTAAAGTGGGCTTTTAGCAGTTTTAACTATTTAAAACTGGGCCTTTACAGGTTGGGCTGAATTAACCATTTAATCAAATATCAATCCTCAGTCCCATTAGTGGGAAAACTAGGGCTGACTTTTAGCCTTGATTAAACCCTAGATTTGGTCCAAACAGTTTAAACCAATCTTGGTTCGAATGGGTCTTGGGTTTGATTTTTAATTAAATCCTTAATTCAAGAAAATAATCTTAAATTATATAACTGATAAAAGAAAAACAAAAATCAGTTAATCAGGGTTGTTCGCACAATCCATCATGCAAAACAGATGTTAGATCATAGATTGCAGTTTCTCAAACTGCAAATCGTAGATATCGAATCTCCCATCTGCGAAATCTCCTTCTCTGCGCCGCCAACTTCGATCCAAAATTAAAAATAAATAGAAATTCTATTTCTATTAATTAGTACATCAGATCGAATCCCTATACATTGAGTCTAAAAATAAAATAAAATAAATTATTTACAGACCAAATGTAATAAATAAATTCAATAAACTGCAAATCTTGCAGTTCTCCCTACGCAAACAAAGAGTTCGATCTCCTCTTGTACGAATAGCCCATAAATCAAGAAAATTATAAAGAACTATTCTAAATAATAATCAGATTTATTTAAAATTAATTTCAGATTATTTTCCCATCTGTTTTGGGAACAAATTTCCCAAAACCCATATCTGCGCAAGTTGGGTAGAACGCCTTCTCCCTATTTGCGCAGGTTCAGATCTGAAACAGAATGGTTCAAGATTTGAACCATGGCTCTGATACCACTGAAGGGATAGGAAATCCATCATATGGACGCCCAAGATTGCGGAATAAAGGGGGCGAATTTCAAAAATTTTTCTTTCCCTTCAATTGCGAATCGAATTCCCTATTTTGAAAATCATATTTTCAAGGATCATTCTTGAACCATAAACTGAATCAGATCTGAACCAAAAAGAGGAGAGAGAGATAATACCTAATACAGAGAAATAATATCTCTCAATGAAGGTGTTCAGGCCTAAGGTAAAAACCAAAAACTGTTTCCACTGAAGATGGCGCAGTGCAGGGTGGAGCAGAATTAGTAGTGTCTTTCCTAAGAACTTGATTCTTCCTAAGAATCACCTGGACGGCTTGTGAATACAACTTCTACCAATCTTTTCTGCAAAAGATTGGAATCAAGATCCAATCTTGATTTCTCCCAAGCAATGGAGATCGAACTGCTATAGGCGGTGGTTGCAGGGAGGAGGCGGCTAGAGAGAATTTGCAAGATGCAAAATTCTCTCCTCTGTGATCTCAGCTCTGAAGACAAGACTTGAATCTGTTGGATGATGTGTCTAAAGGCTGCTGCCCCCTCTTCCTTTTATACTTAAAGGGATCAGCTCCTAATCCCATTAGGAGTTGCTAACCCAAATCATATATGGATTAGAAGTCCCTTTAAGATAAGGGATAATCCTTATCTTATTTGCAGATTAGATCAGCCAGTTCCTAATCTAATTAGGAAGTTTCCAAATCTAAATCTCATTTAGATCTTGGACTTTCTGAGTGGATAGGGTGTGGGCCCAATCCTATCAGCTGATCTTATCTTAGAATTCGCCCCTTTAAGACTAATCAGATTTGCCCAGTTTGAAATGGGCTTAAGGCCCATTTAGGGTTATGTATTCATTAAGTCTTCCAAAATGCTGCCCAGTTGGGCTTCCTTGTATGGCGTGGGACCCAAACATTGATCTACACATCAGCCACACGGGTTCAGCCTGGCCTTTGATACAAGGCCTGGCCGAATACACTGTTATGGACAGTGCACCCCCTGAAACCCATCAGGTGGGCTCTATGGGCCCAACAATTACCCTAAGTGGTCCCTGGGCCAAGCCACCTTGTAACACCCAAGGACTATGGGCAGATGCAAGATTACCCCATCATGTATTATCCTCAATGGCCTTACACTGGGCCAAGCCACCTTGTAACACCCAGGGACAATGGCCTTGCAAGAGCTCAGCAATATGTTATAAAGAGCCGAAGAACTGATTAGAAAGGATGAGCCTGTAGCTATGCTTGTTGAAGCTAGCTAGATAGGCAAGGGAATAGGAAGGCAAAGAAGCCTCAGAAGAAAGCCACTAAGGGTAAGAAGCAGAAGAAAGACAAAGCATTGGATGCCTGTCACTTCTGCAAGAAGACCGGCCACTGGAAAAGGAACTGTCCTATCTACCTGGAATCCAAGAAAGGTAATTTTGAAACTTGTGTTATAGAAATCAATCTGTTGGTAGCTTCTGCATCCTGGTGTATTGACTCTGGGACTTCAACTCATGTGTGTAATTAACTGTAGGGGTTCGAGGTAAGCAGAAGGCTGAGTGAAGGAGAAGTCACTCTACTTGGGGACTACATCAACTGTTGCAGCCGTGACCATAGGAACCGTGGAATTACTATTTAGAGAAGGAACAATTGTACTAAAAGATTGTCTTTATGAACAAAATTTAAGGAGAAATTTGATTTCTGTCTTAAAACTGTGTGCAGATGGTTATTCCATCTTCTTTAGTAATAAGATTACTATTAAAAGAAATAACAGATTCATCACATATGGGGAACTGTAGAACGGTCTCTATGTTCTACATCCTTCTCTAGAAACTAACACAACCAAAACTACGTTGGCTGAAATCCCCAAAAAAGGAGCCCATGATACAATTAATCCCACGTGTCTGTGGCATTACCAACTTGGCCACATCGGTGTTGACCGAATCACAAGGTTGGTAAAAGACGGTCCTTTGGATTTTCTAAAGACACACTTGACCTAATACATACTAATGTATGTGGTCCCCTGAGTGTTAGGACACGGAATCAACACGTGTATTTCATCACCTTCACAGATGATTTCTCACGATATGGTTACGTGTACCGAATGAGACACAAGTCTAAATTCTTTGAAAAGTTCAAAGAGTTTAGACAAGAGGTCAAGAAGCAGTTAGGAAGAGAAATTAAAGCCCTTCGATCAGAACGAGGTGGCGAGTATCTCTCTTACAAATTCAGGGACTACTTAAAGGACAATGGGATAATTTCACAATTAGCTGCTCTTGCTACACCACAACATAACGGTGTTTCAGAGAGGAGGAATAGGACCTTATTGGATATGGTCCATTCACTTCTCATACACTCATAGTTACCCACATCTTTTTGGGGTTACGCATTAAAGACTGCGATTTACATGCTGAATCGGGATCCAATCAAATCGGTTCCAAATACTCCATATAAACTTTGAACCGGAAAGAAACCAAGTGTCAGACACTTGAAGATTTGGGGTTGTCCAACACACGTTAAAAGAACATGTACAGAGAAGTTGGAATCCAAGACCAGTCGTTTCCTATTTGTAGGCTACCCAAAAGGCTCTATAGGTTACCTATTCTATGACCCAAGTGAGCAGAATGCGTTCTGCAGTCGAAATGCATAATTCTTGGAAACCGATTTCATCCTGGACACCCATTACCAAGAAGTTATTCTTGATGAGGAGAGCTCAGGAGCAGTGGGAGATGTCCCGCAAGTTCCAGGTAGTGAACAACCTAGAAGATCCACATGGGTATCTAGGTCACCATTCCATTATGGTTATGACCAGGATAGTTACCTGGTGGAAACCTTGTCTAGTGAGGAGGATCCCATGACTTACGCGAAAGATATGTTGGACATAGATTCCTAGAAGTGGGTGGAGACCATGAAGGCAAAAATGGACTCAATAGAGACCAATGGAGTCTAGACTCTAGTAGATCCACCCTTCGGGTTAAAAGCAATCGGTTGCAAATGGATTTAAAAGAGGAAGAAGGGCCCCAATGGTAGGGTTGAGACCTTCAAAGCTTGTCTGGTAGCGAAAGGGTACACTCAAAAAGAGGGCATCGATTATGAGGAAACCTTTTCGCCTGTGGCCATGCTTAAATCCATTAGGGTTCTGCTAGAGGTAGCAGCATACCATGATTATTAGATTTGGTAGGTGGATGTCAAAACTGCATTCCTGAATGGAGATCTTACTGAAGATATATATATGCAGCAACCGCAAGGCTTCATTGCTGTAGGTTAGGAAAACATGGTATGTAAACTTAATAGATCCATTTATCGACTAAAGTAAGCTTCTAGAAGTTGGAACATCTGTTTTGACTCTACTGTCAAATCGTTTGACTTCGAGCAGAATCTAGATGAACCCTGTGTCTATAGGAAGTACAGTGGAGATAAGGTTACCTTCTTGGTTCTATATGTAGATGAAATTCTACTCATTGGGAATGATGTAGGAATGTTAACTACGGTGAAAGTATGACTTTTACAGCAATTCTCAATGAAAGATCTTGGAGAAGCCTCCTATATACTGTGCCTTTGATTCTATAGAGATAGATCGAAGCGGATAATAGGATTATCCCAATCTACCTATATTAACAAAATAGTCAAAAGATACAGCATGGAAAACTCCAAGAAAGGAAATGTTCCTTTCAGGCATGGAGTCACTCTCTCCAAGAAGATGTCTCCCAAGACATCTGAGGAGATTGATGGCATGAAATACGTTCCCTATGCCTCTGCCGTAAGAAGCATCATGTATGTCATGCTGTGCACTCATCCTGACATTGCTCAGGCAGAGAGTGTAGTAAGTCGATTTCAGGCCAACCCAGGGTAGGAGCATTGGACTGCTGTGAAAAACATACTTAAGTACATTCGAAGGACAAAAGAGTTTTGTCTAATATACGATGGTAGCTCACTATAGATCCAAGGTTATACAGATGCCGATTTCCAGTTGGATCCAGATGATAGAAAGTCTACATCTGGATATGTTTTCACGATAGGATCATGTGCTGTTTGCTGGAAAAGCAGCAAACAGGGGTCCACTACAGACTCCACGACCAAGGCCGTCTACATTGCCGCAAGTGAGGCTACCAAAGAAGCCGTGTGGATGAAAAAGTTTGTTCAGAAGTTGGGAGTAGTTCCATCCAGCACATCACCCATCCCATTGTTGTGTGACAACAATGGAGCAATTGCTCAAGCTAAGGAGCCACGAGCCCACTCGAAGTAGAAGCACATCGAGAGGAAGTACCATGTGCTACGGGAGATTGTTGGTAGAGGGGACGTATTCATTCAGAATGTAGCATCAACGGAAAGTGTAGCAGACCCATCGATGACGCCACTATCACAGAAAGTGTTTGAGAAACACATGGAAAGCATGGGACTCTGGCTTGTACCTGATTGGACTTAAGTGCAAGTGGGAGCTGTTAGACAATTTTGTATGCCCTTAGCTTCAATCAAGATGATGTACTTTATGAGTTTATTGTAAATGAATACAAATGCATATTTGATTCATGTTCCCTTGGTATGTTTTTGTGTAATACCCTTAAACTAAACACTTAATGAGACTCGTGTTAGTTTAGAATGTTCATAGCCAGTGGGTCGGTCTGGGGAGACCTATCCTTGTAGGGATAGGAAACCATCATATGGACGTCCAAGATTGCGAAATAAAGGGGGAGGGGCGAATTTCAAAAATTTTTCTTTCCCTTCAACTGGGAATCGAATTCCCTATTTAGAAAATCATATTTTCAATGATCATTCTTGATCATAAATTGAACCAGATCTGAACCAAAAGGAGGAGAGAGAGATAATACCTAATACAGAGTGGGGGATCATAGTGACAGGATCAGCCCCTTTTTCAAACAAAGGTAATGATCGGGGATGCACTCTCACTGTTGGAAACCAAGACTACCGGCAGCTGATTTCAATCGTTGAGATTTGTTTGGCAAAATATATTTTATATGAGATATAAAAGTATATATATTATGGTTTTGAAATGATTTGCAAAAGGGTTTTAATTCCTGGGATCCATATAAGTAGGGAGTGCAACACTGTTCCTTGCAGCCGAGGGAGATGTCTTCTCTTGTCGGGCAGTGTGTGATCATTATGGGCTGAGAGGTTAAGTGTAAGACCATTGAGGATAATACCTGATGGGGCTAATCTTGCATCTGCCCATAGTCCCTGGGTATTACAAGGTGGCTTGGCCCAAGGACCACTAAGGGTAAGTGTTGGGCCCATAGAGCCCATAAGATGGGTTTCAGGGGTGCACTGTCCATAAAAGTGTATTCGGCCAGGCCTTGTAACAAAGGCTGGGCTGAACCCATGTGGCTGATGTGTAGATGAATGTTTGGGTCCCACGCCATACAAGGAAGCCCAACTGGGCAGCAGTTTGGAAGGGTAAATGAGTACATAACCTTAAATGGGCCTTAAGCTCATTTCAAACTGGGCTGATTTGATCAGTCAATTAAAAAGGGGCAAATTCTGAGATGAATCAGCTGATAGGATTGGGCTTAGACCCTATCCACTTAGAGAGTCCAAGATCTAAATGAGATTTAGATCTAGAAGCCTCCTAATTAGATTAGGAGATGGCTGATCTGATCTGCAGATAAGATAAGGGTTATCCCTTATCATTTAAAGGGATTTCTTGTCCAAATATGATTTGGATCACCAACTCCTAATGAGATTAGGAGCTGATCCCTTTAAGGTTATAAAAGGAACTGATCCCTTTAGATATGCAACCCAAAAACACTTGTCTTCAGAGCTAAAATCACAAGAAGAGAGAATTCTGCACCTTGCGAATACTCTCTTGCTGCCTCCTTCCTGCAGCCGCCACCTCCAGTAGTTTCACCTCCTACTCTCTACAAGAGTAATCAAGATTTGATCTTGATACCAGTCGTTTGGGGAAAAGATTGATTGGAGCTGTATTCACAAGCCCTCCTGTTGATTCTTGTAAAGGGTCAAGTTCTGTTGGAAGAACATTGCTGATTCTGCTCCATCCTACATTGTGCCATCTTCAGTGGGAGCAGATTTTGGATCCCTTTTTGGGCGTGAACACCTCCATTTGGAGATACTGTTTCTCTGTATCAGGTACATCCTCCCTCTTACTCCTTTTGGTTCAGATATGGTTTGGTTAATGGTTAAAGCTTGAAAAATATGTTTTTCAAAAATGGGGAATTCGATTCCCTACAAAGATGGGAGAAATTTTGAAATTCGCCCAGTCCATTCCGTAAGATTTGGGCGTCCATGTGATGGATATTCTATCCCTTCAGTTTAGAAGCCTATTGAGCACTTAATACATATTCGGCCTAAAGCCCATTTCGAACTGGCTGATTTAATTACCCACTTAAAAGGTCATATCTAAGATTGGGGCAAGCCAAAGGATTGGGTGTTGACCCTATCCACTCTTGAAGACCAAATTCAAATAAAGATTTGAATATGGTTACCTCCTGATAAGATCAGGAGTGGTCTGACCTAACCTGTATATAGAATTAAGATAATTCTCTATCCAAATACAGATTTGGATTGGGATAACTCCTAATAGGATTAGGAGTTTTCTTAATCACTAAGAAAGAGGATAAACCCTAATCTTGATTTACAAGAATTTGAACCAAGGGTTTAGTAGAAAAAAAGAAAAAAAAAAGACAAAGAAAATCCTCCTGCAGTTTGAGATAGGATCTCAGAAAACTTCTCTAGCTGCCGCCGCCATTCACTGCCTGGTTTGATCTCTCTGAAAGGGAAAGATCAAGAAAGTGTTCTTGATATCAGTTTTTGCTGAAGGGCTGATTGTGTACGAATTCTTGAGAAGAATTTGGTTTGTAAGACGAACAATGCTGGTTCTGCTCTCGTATCACTGAGTCATCTTCAGTGGAAGTAGATCTTGGGAGTATTCTTTGGGTATGAACACCGACGTTGGGAGATACCGTCTCTCCCTATCAGGTATAACCCTTCCCTTTCTCTTTGGTTCAGATCAGGTTCGATTTTGGTTTGGTTAGATCCTTGAATATTGTATTCTAAAATCAGGGAATATGATTCCTAGTTGGAAGGGAGGAGAGAATTTTTTGAAATTCACCCACCCTATACTACTGCATTCTTGGCATCCATACGATGGATCTCTCCCTCCTTTTAGAAAATAAAGGCAGTTTTGGGTGAAAATTCTTTGGGTAGGGCTTTTTGGTATTTAGGGGTGATTGGAAATGCTTGACTGGTTTAGATGCATTCAGATCAAGTGGATATGGTTTGTGGGTGCAAGAAAGATCGAAATTGAATCTTTGTTTGGTGGATGGGCGAATGAAGGAATCTTGAGTTCAAATTTCATAGGTAGGTGTTTTGGGATGTTTCGAGTCTGATGGTTGTATTTGATCTAATGGTTGAGGTGTAAGTAGGGGTGTAAGTGAGGGTCAATTGGGGCCATCAAATAGGTATTAGGTAGGTTTAATGCTGAATCTAAGGGCTCTTGGGGTGAAATTTGGGTTTTCTGGATTTTTGGGTGTTTTGGAGAGATCAGAAGGGTCTGATTGGGTGTTTAGGGTCTTTCTTATATTTTCTTTCTTCTTTCTCCTTCTTCCAATTCTTCCTTGATGTATTTCAGCTTGTAAAATTTCAGTTCAGCAATCTAATTCCTTTTGATTCATTTGAATGATTATGAATTGTACTTGAAGTTTCTTGAATAAGGGTGGCCAACTAACCTTCAAAATTTAGATCTGAATTGCTTGAAAGAGAATTCAGATCAGCAAATTTCAGATTGGCCGAATGGATTTAAAGCTTGGAATTCCTAGAGTGCTTGAGAGAGACTCTAGGAATTCAGATCTACTATTCAAGAACTGAATTGGATGCAAGATTAGAGATAACTTGCACAATTCAGTTGGTGATCAATTCCGTTCTGAATCGATACCTTAGATGAGTTTGAAGAAATGCATGCACGAGGATTAGATCCTTGATAGATATATGGGGTTCATTGCTCATGCATTGATTGAACATGCACTCAAAAGAGGCTGTTCATGAGCTTGGGGTCTGACCAAACCAAGGCTCAATCATGATTTATTCGAATGATCCAAATTGATAGATTGTTGAATTCTGAGATTGACATTTACTGCTTAATCTTCTAACCTGATTTGAAGGCAATTGGGCCAATGATTTAGATAGATGTTAGTTTAGAATTTTTAGCTTTCATTAAAGTTTTGATTTATTTGTTAATTAGATAAGAAGTATTCAATTTAGTATTGATACTTGTTTCCTAAATCATTGTGGGAACGATGCTTGATTCATTACTTTACTACTTGAATGGTTAGTGCACTTGCTAGTGTCACAATGAGCCACATCATGTTTTTGGCATCGCTGCCGGGGATTTAGGGAAATAATATTAGGAAACATTGGGCATTCTTAATCTGATCTCATTCAGCATTTCATTCATAGTTGGTTTAATTTGCTTAATTTTTCATTTCAGCTTGGATTGCAACTGCTGTACTACTGTAGTTGTGTTTTAGTAGATTACTTTCTCTTCCCTATTTTAGTTTAATTTTAATAAAGGGAGACATGTTTTCCTTTCTATCTTGAAGTTATTATCTTCTAAAGAAAAAAAGAGAAAAAAATTGAAAACATGATTGTTGCAGATTTGAGTTGCATTCAACACTCAGATCTGCTATAGCAAAACTACAGCACTCAGCTGAAAAAAAAAATATGTTCATATTTCAGTCCTTTGCTATTCTTTTCTTTCATTACAAAAGGAAAAAAATATATATTTATACAATGAAGAAAAAAAATAGAGAGAACCATATATCCAAAAGAATGGAAACCAAGGATTCGGATCAGAACTCAGATCTGAGTTCTGCTGTAGCAGATCTGTAGAGTTTGCAATGTTAGATAACTTGTACTCTAATCTATTTGAGCTGATTTGGTTGAGGAAAAGTTTGTTTATTTTGAGAATTTTTTTGATGCCGCAATAGTTTTAATGCACTGTAGTACCTCCACACAATTTTCTATTTCAGACTTCTCTTCTGATATTGCAGATCTGCAACAGTTCAGATCTGAGTTCATCAGAACTCAGACCTGAACTAATGCAATCATAAGGTGAATTGGGAGCCATAATCATCCCCACTAACCCTATTATCCATCTACACGCCCCAAAACAATTGGATAGCAAAGAAAGACATTTAAGTCCATAACTCAGAACTGGATAGCAAAGGAACTCAGATCTGAGTTCAGTTATCACTTCGGTTGTTATAAATCTGCAACAGTTCACATCTGAGTTCAGATGAACTCAGACCTGAACTGATGCAATTTTGAGGGGAATTGAGTGTCATCACCACCCTAATTAACCCTAGGGGAGTTATGGTGTTCCCCCAAAAGCACTTTTGGTAAGCAGCATATGAAGAAATTTAGATCTGAACTAATTCAATTCCGAATTGCAGTTGAGGACTGAACTAGTGATGAGACTAAAAGTACCCTATTTTTATGTCCTAATTGAAAGATTGGTAGGATCAATATAATGGATGCCAAGAAAGGTGCGGAATGGGGGGCGAATTTCAAAAAAAATTCCTACCTCCTTCCAACTGGGAATCATATTCCCTAAATTTAGAATACATTATTCAAGGATCCTACTTGAACCATAAACAAACCAGATCTGAACCAAAAGGAAACATGAAGGATTATACCTGATTCGAAGAAATAATATCTCCCAAAGTTGGTGTTCACGCCCAAAGAAGTAAACAAGATCCGCTCCTGCTGAAGATGACACAGCTGTGGATGGAACGGAACCAACAGGGTGCGTCCAACACACTAAATTCTTCACAAGAACCCTCTAGAAACCTTGAACACCGAATCCTTTTGTCTTTCGTGCAAGACTATTGTCAAGAACTGCTTTCTTGACTTCCTGTTGCTACAAAGATCCAGTCTTCCAACAGGTAGTGGCGGCGGCTGAAGGAGGAGAAGCCCAGGGACGAAGAGGGATGAATTGTCTCTTCTCTCTGGAGTCTATGAGAGATCAAATCTCAGATTGCAAGATGTGTTTCTTGCTTACTCCAACCCCCTAGTTCAAAATCTGATATTTCTGCTAGGGTTTTCTCCTCTTTCTTCTTGATTAAGAAACCTCCCAATATTTTGGGAGTTATCCCAATCCAAATCAAATCAGTATTTGGATAGAGGTTAATCTTAGTCCTATCTGCAGATTAAGTTAGTTAACTCCTGATCTTATCAGGAGGTTACCAGATTCCAATCTAATTTGAATTTGGTCTCTTAGAGTGGATAAGGTCAAAGACCCAATCCTTTTACTAACACTAATCTCATATTCACCCTATCAACTGGTGATCATATCAGCCCAGTTCGAAATGGGCTTTTGGCCCATTAAGTGTTCAGTGTTTAACTAGTTTCCAACTTGCTGGCCAGTTGGGCTTCTTTGTATGGCGTGGGACCCAAGCATTGATCTACACACCAGCCACATGGGTTCGGCCTAGCCTTTATTACAAGGCCAAGCCGAATTCACTGAAAGACTCAGTGACCCCCTTGAGCCCATCACATGGACCCTATGGGCCCAACACTTACATTAAGTGGTCCCTGGGCCAAGCCATCTTATAAAAACCCAGGGACTGTGGGCAGGTGCAAGATTAGCCCATCAGGTATTATCCTAAATGGTCTTACACTTAACCTCTCAGCCCTTAATGATCAAGCACTGCCCTACAAGAGAAGACCTCTCTCCCGGCTACAAGGAACAGTAACGCACTCTCTACTCACATGGATCCCGGGAATTAAAACCTTTTGCAAATCTTTTGAAACCATACATATACATATATATATATATATATATATATATATATATATATATATTGTATCTTATTTTTGCAAAACAAAATTCCAATTATAGAAATCAACTACCGGCAGTTTGGTTTCCATCAAAGAGAGTGCATTCCCGATCATTACCATTGTCCGACAAAGGGGCTGATCCTGTCACTGTGACCACTCACTCAAATGAATTCTCAGACTGCCCCAACATGTCCAGGTTTTCACCCCCACTAAGGATCTCACTGATTGACACATCAAAGACAGCCCGATCCGGCACCGAGTGATGTGTAATAATCGAGTCTAGGGGTCAGGTGTAACTTTCCAGTTTTGCTCATCTATCTCCAAGGTCTAGGGTAATATTGGAAATCTGGTCCGGTTCAAGGGTTCAATCAATCCCATACTACATGTGCCTTGGGTCTTACCCTGATGGCCGAAACAAGCCATCCCAACACTTGGTGGCACACCAGTATCAGCCTTGGCAGGATAAAATCTCCCCAGACTTATCCAATGGCTTTGAACATTTAAAACTAACACAAGTTTCTATAAGTGTCCAGTTTTAGGGTCTTACACAGAATTATACCAAACAACATGAATCAAACATGCACTTTAATTTATTTCCACAAAATAACAAAAGTACATCAAATCCGATTGAAGCTAAGGGCATACAAGACTGTCTAATAGCTCCCACTTGCACTTAGGTCCAATCTGGCACAAGACGGAGTCCCATACTTTCCACGTGTTTCTCAAACACCTTCTGTGTCAGTGGCTTAGTCAATGGGTCTGCCACATTATCCGCTGATGCTACCTTTTGAATTAGGACATCCCCTCTACCAACGATCTCCTGCAGTACATGGTCCTTCCTCTCGATGTGCTTTGACTTCGAGTGGGCCCGAGGCTCTTTAGCCTGGGTGATTGCTCCATTATTGTCACACAACAACGGGATGGGTGATGTGCTGTACAGAATCACTCCCAATTTGTGTATGAATTTCTTCATCCACACGGCTTCCATGGCAGCTCCACTTGCGGCAATGTACTCAGCCTCGGTTGTGGAGTCTGCAGTGGACCCCAGTTTGCTGCTTTTCAAGAAAACAGCACACGATCCTATCATAAAAACATACCCAGATGTAGACTTTCTATCATCTGGATCCGACTGGAAATCGGCATCAGTATACCCTAGAACTTGTAGTGAACTACCATCGAATACCAGACAAAACTCTTTTGTCCTTCGAAGGTATTTAAGTATGTTCTTCACAACAGTCCAATGCTCTTGCCCTGGGTTAGCCTGGAATTTGCTTACCACACTCACCACCTAAGCTATGTCCGGGCAAGTGCACAGCATGGCATACATGATGCTCCCTACGGCTGAGGCATAGGGAACGTCTCTCATGCCCTCAATCTCCTCAGAAGTCTTGGGAGACATCTTCTTGGAGAGAGTTACTCCATGTCTGAAAGGAACATTTCCTTTCTTGGAGTTTTCCATGCTGTACCTTTTGACAATTTTGTCAATGTAAGCAGCCTAGGAAAATCCAATTATCTGCTTCGATCTATCTCTATAGAGTCGAAGATTCAGTATGTATGAAGCTTCTCCAAGATCTTTCATGGAGAACTGCTGTGACAGCCATACCTTGACCGAAGTCAACATTCCTACATCATTCCCAATGAGTAGGATATCGTCCACGTACAATACTAAAAATGTAATCTTATCCCCACTGGACTTCCTGTAAACATAGGGCTCATCCGGATTCTGCTCAAAGTCAAACATTTTGACAGCAGTATCAAAATGGATGTTCCATCTCCTACAAGCCTGCTTAAGTCCATATATGGATCTATTGAGTTTACATACCATGTGTTCCTGACCAGCAGCAATAAAGCCTAGCGGCGGCTACATGTAGATATCTTCACTATGATCTCCATTCAGGAATGCGGTTTTAACATCCATTTGCCAAATCTCGTAGTTCTGATATGCTGCTACAGTTAGCAGGATCCTAATGGATTTAAGCATGACCATGGGCAAAAAGGTTTCCTCATAATCAATGCCTTCTTTTTGAGTATACCCTTTCACTACCAAGCGAGCTTTGTAGGTCTCAATCCTGCCATCGGGGCCCTTCTTCCTCTTGTAGATCCATTTGCAACCAATTGCTTTTACCCCGGAGGGCGGATCCACTAGAGTCCAGACTCCATTGGTCTCCATTGAGTCCATCTCAACTCTCATGGCCTCCACCCACTTCTGGGAGTCTATGTCTAACATAGCTTCCGTGTAAGTCATGGGATCCTCTTCACTAGTCAAGGCTTCCACTAGGTAGGTATCCTGGTCATAATCATATCGGACTGGAGGTCTGGATACCCGGGTAGACCTTCTAGGTTGGTCACTACTTGGAACTTGTGGGACATCTCCCACTTCTCGTGAGCTCTCCTCATCAAGAACTATTTCCTGACGGTGAGTGTCCATGATGTATTCAGATTCTAAGAATTGGGCGTTTCGACTGCAGAACACTTTCTGCACACTTGGGTCATAGAATAGATAACCCACTGAATCCTTTGGGTAGCCTATAAATAGGCAACAACTGGTTTTGGATTCCAACTTGTCCGCACTTGTTCTTCTAACGTGTGCAGGAAAACCCCAAATCTTCAAGTGTCTTATACTTGGCTTCCTTCCGGTCCATAGTTCATATGGAGTTTTCGGAACTGATTTGGTTGGAACCTGATTCAGCACGTAGATAGCAGTCTCTAATGCATATCCCCAAAAGGATGTGAGTAATTCTAAGCGTACGAGAAGTGACTGGACCATGTCCAACAAGGTCCTATTCCTCCTCTCTGAAACACCGTTGAGTTGTGGTGTAGCAAGAGGAGCTAGTTGTGACATTATCCCATTGTCCTTTAAGTAGTCCCTGAATTCGTCAGAGAGATACTCGCCACCTCGATTCGATTGAAAGGCCTTAACTTCTCTCCCTAACTGTTTCTCGACTTCCTGTCTGAACTCTTTGAACTTTTCAATGGATTTAGACTTGTGTCTCATTAGGTACACGTAACTATATCGTGAAAAATCATCTGTAAAGGTGATGAAGTACATGTGTTGATTCCGTGTCCTAACACTCAGGGGACCACATACATCAGTATGTATTAGGTCAAGTGTGCCTCCAGATCTTTCAGGCTTACCGTCAAATGGCCGCTTAGTCATCTTACCTTGAAGGCAAGGTTCACAAGTGGAAAGATTTTCTACGGTTAGAAAATCCCAAGGACCATCCTTTACCAGTCTTGTGATTCGGTCAATACCGATATGGCCAAGTCGGTAATGCCAGAGGCACGTGGGATTAATTGTATCACGATTCCTTTTCTTGGGATTTTCGACCGACGTAGTTTCGGTTAGGTTAGTTTCTAGAGAAGGATGTAGAACATAGAGACCATTCTCCAGTTCCCCGCATGCGATGATTTTGTTATTCTGTTTAACAGTAATCATATTACTAAAACAAACAGTATATCCATCAGCACACAGTTTAGAAACAGAAATTAAATTTTTCTCAAGTTCTGTACATAAAGACAATCTTTAAGTACAAGGACTCCTTCTCTAAAAACTAATTCTAGGGTTCCTATCACCGCAGCTGCAACACTTGCAGTCATTCCCAGGAATAGTGTCACCTCGCCATCACTCAATCTTCTGCTAACTTTGAACCCCTGCAGTGAGTTACACGCATGAGTTGAAGCCCTGGAGTCAATATACCAGGACACAGAAGTAACTAACATATTAGTTTCTATGACACAAGTTTCGATGTTACCTTTCTTCGATTCCAGGTAGGCAGGACAGTTCCTCTTCCAGTGGCCGATCTGTTTGCAGAAGTGACAGACATCCGATACCTTGTTCTTTTTCTGCTTCTTGGGTCTGGAAGCTTTCTTCTGAGGCTTCTTTGCCTTTCTCTTTTTCTTGCCTGATCTATTAGCTTCAGTAAACATAACCACAGGCTCATCCTTCTTTAAAAGATCCTCAGCCCTCTGCAACATATTGCTAAGTTCCTGGATGCTGATGTTCAGCTTATTCATATTGTAGTTCATAGTGAACGCATTGAAGGAAGAGGGCAAAGAATTCAGGATGGCATCCACTTGCGTGCCAAGTTCTAGCCCGGATCCAAGAGCTTCAAGTTCATTAATGTATCACATCATCCAAATACAATGGTCATGAACTTTCTGCCCCTTGGACATCTGCGCGGTCATGAACAATTTCAGGACCTTCTGTCGAGTAGAATGGTTCTGCTTTTCATACATTGTTCTAAGATTGTCCAATATGTCCTTGGCTAGTTCGATCTGATCGAACTGCCTCTGTATTGAGTTGTCTAATGAGGCAATGACAAAGCAGCGGGCTAGGGAGTTCTTATCCTCCCAATCTTGGTAGTCCCTCCTACGGGCCTCAGAGGCCTTATCACCCGGACGTTCCAGGGCAGGACTTTTCACCACCTTATCTAACTTTTCAGAAGTTAGGAGCAGCATAAGATTTTTCTACCAGTCGGCATAGTTTGGGCCCTTAAGCTTGTTATCATCTAGAAGCTTTGCAAATTGACCGTTTGCCATTTTCTGATAAAACAACAAAAACGTTAGTCCACAACCTTAGTTTGATTAATGTTACCTACATAGATATGGCTTTTAATCTATGTTCCATTCCCATTTGTTCATCTCTGAGATTTTCCCTCCCTTCTCAGTGACGGAGATGATGGAATGTCTCTGGAAATGTGGGAAATCACATAGGGTACATGAAGCCAACTGTTTCAGCTGCATAACCCCACCACTCATCAGATGAGTTTCCCTTTGTCCTCTGTCAGACAAGGTTCAAAGTCATTTTCAGGTAAACCTTTCTGTCCAGTGAGTGCACACCCATCATATTCAGGTTATGCCAAGGTACCATGAGAGAGTTTCCATTTTCTAGTGAAGCCCCTCCCACATCGGTCTATGACGCCCCTATCATCTAATGAAACATTCTAACAGATCCAACAGCAAATGGATAGCCCAATTTTATGGTGCGTTTCCTCATTACTGATGGACCCATCATTGTGCTAATGACGTAAGGCCTTTAGAGTGTCCATCAAATAGATCTCCCTATCACACGCACTCATATTTATTTGGAGGGAATAAAATTACGCCCAAGTTCTAATTTAGGTCAAACCAAAGTGGTTCCCACTGACTTTCATAAAGCTAGATTTCTGATGGGCCTCAATTGGCTATGGGTTCCGTACGCATCCCTTTTCAGGACTGTGGGGCCCACCAAGCAGAGAGGGGTCATCCAATGACCTTAAGGGACACCATGGCAATGATGTGCATTCAGCCATGGTGTGCGCAAGAGCCACTAACGAGTTAACATGGGCCAGGTGCTTATGGCCCATGGTCGCAGCATATCATACATCCAAACATCACATGTAAAGGAAGAATTGATCCAATCAATTAACTATTGTAAAGCCCATCGAATGGCCCATTTAAATCTTAAAGCATTAACAATTAATGTTTACTAGGTGTATGGGCTGAATTGCAGTTATCAGTTCGGCCCATACAGCTTTTCTCACAACAATCGGCTTTTGCAGTTTTAACCATTTAAAACTGGGCTTTACTGGTGGGCTGAATTAATCCCTGTAATTGAACATCAGATTTGGAATAATCAGTGTGAGAAATATGGACTGAAAAACAGCCCCCTTCAAAATTCAGATTCGGCCCAAACAATTTTGGTCCAATCTATTCCGAAAAGGTCCAAAGCTGATTTTCAATTCAAGAATTAATTCAATAGAGATATGAAATTAATAATTTTTTATTTTAGACAATCACAAATCAAAAATATGGATTGTTCGTACCACCTGCAAAATAGAGGTTAATCACAAAAGTTACAGTTTCATAAATAGTAAATCGCAGTATGCAATTTCTCCATCTGCAAATCTCCAATGCCGCCATCTTTTTCCTTCTTCTTTAATGAAGAAAATAAATAAAAAAAAATCCTATTTCTATTAATTAATTACATTCTTGATCAAATCCTATACATTCAGTCTAGAAAAATAAAAAAAAAAATTATTTACAGACCGAATAATAATAAAAGGAAGAAAAAAGGGTGCGCAGACTATCTGCGCCAAATCTGCACTGCGATCTCCAGGTTCGAATAGTCCATTAAATCAAAATAAATAAAGAATAATTCTAAATAAATTTTTGGATTTAACAAAATTAGTTTCAGATGAAACGCCCTTAACATGAAACCATTTCTTGAAAAATAAAAAGGAAACCAATCTGCGCAGATCTTGGCAGAACATTTTCTGTTCATTTGCGTAGGGTCAGATCTGATTTTCTTTTGGTTCAAGATTTGAACCTGTGGCTCTGATACCACTGAAAGAATGGTAGGATCCATCTAATGGATGCCAAGAAAGATGCGGAATGGGGGGGGTGAATTTCAAAAAAAATTTCCTACTTTCTTCCAACTGGGAATCATATTCCCTAAATTTAGAATACATTATTCAAGGATCCTACTTGAACCATAAACAAACCAGATCGGAACTAAAAGGAAACAGGAAGGATTATACCTGATCCGAAGAAATAATATCTCCCAAAGTTGGTGTTCACGCCCAAAAAAGTAACCAAGATCCGCTCCTGCTGAAGATGACACAGCTGTGGATGGAACGGAACTAGCAGGGTGCGTCCTACACACTGGATTCTTCACAAGAACCCTCTAGACATTCTGAACACCGAATCCTAGTGTCTTTCTTGCAAGACTATTGTCAAGAACTGCTTTCTTGACTTCCTATTGCTGCAAAGATCCAATCTTCCAATAGGTAGTGGCGGCGGCTGAAGGAGGAGAAGTCCAGGGACGAAGAGGGCAGAATTATCTCTTCTCTCTAGAGTCTGTGAGAGATCAAATCTCAGATTGCAGGATGTGTTTCTTGCTTACTCAAACCCCCTAGATCAAAATCTGATATTTCTGCTAGGGTTTTCTCCTCTTTCTTCTTGATTAAGAAACCTCCCAATATTTTGGGAGTTATCCCAATCCAAATCAGTATTTGGATAGAGGTTAATCTTAATCCTATCTACAGATCAAGTTAGTTAACTCCTGATCTTATCAGGAGGTTACCAGATTCAAATCTAATTTGAATTTGGTCTCTTAGAGTGGATAAGGTCAAAGACCCAATCCTTTTACTAATACTAATCTCAGATTCGCCCTATGAACTCGTGATCTTATCAGCCCAGTTCGAAATGGGCTTTTGGCCCATTAAGTGTTCAGTGTTTAACTAGTTTCCAACTTGCTGCCCAGTTGGGCTTCTTTGTATGGCATGGGACCCAAGCATTGATCTACACACCAGTCACATGGGTTCGGCCCAGCCTTTATTACAAGGCCCAGCCGAATTCACTGAAAGACTCAGTGACCCCCTTGAGCCCATCACATGGACCCTATGGGCCCAACACTTACATTATGTGGTCCCTGGGCCAAGCCATCTTATAAAAACCCAGGGACTTTGGGCAGGTGCAAGATTAGCCCATCAGGTATTATCCTAAATGGTCTTACACTTAACCTCGCAGCCCTTAATGATCAAGCATTGCCCGACAAGAGAAGACCTCTCTCTCGGCTGCAAGGAACAATGCCGCACTCTCTACTCACATGGATCCCGGGAATTAAAACCTTTTGCAAATCTTTTGAAACCGTACATATACATATATAAATATCTTATTTTGCAAAACAAAATTCCAACGATTGAAATCAACTACCAGCAGTTTGGTTTCCATCAAAGAGAGTGCATTACCGACATTACCATTGTCCGACAAAGGGGCTGATCCTGTCACTATGACCACTCACTCAGATGAATTCTCAGACTGCCCCAACATGTCCAAGTTTTGACCCCCACTAAGGATCTCACTGATTGACACATCAAAGATAGCCCAATCCGACACCTAGTGATGTGTCATAATCGAGTCTAGGGGTCAGGTGTAACTTTCCAATTTTGCCCATCTGTCTCCAAGGTCTAGGGCAATACTGGAAATCTGGTCCGGTTCAAGGGTTCAAGCAATCCCATACTGCATGTGCCTTGGGTCTTACCCTGATGGCCGAAACAAGCCATCCCAACACTTGGTGGCACACCAGTATCAGCCTTGGCAGGATAAATCTCCCCAGACATATCCAATGGCTGTGAACATTTAAAACTAACACAAGTTTCTATAAGTGTCCAGTTTTAGGGTCTTACACAGAATTATACCAAACAACATGAATCAATCATGCACTTTAATTTATTTCCACTAAATAACAAATGTACATCGAATCCGATTGAAGCTAAGGGCATACAAGACTATCTAACAATAATATTCACTATTTTACAACAATTTAGCACTTAAATGGACTCATTACTCTTGTATTTCGATTCAGGGCAAGAAAGAAGGCAATTGGAAGAAAACAGGGCAATTCGGATGTTGCACAGTTTCAGCAACATTCAGTAATCTGGGCATAACTCTCAATTCCGGACTCCGAATTGGACAATTCGAGAGGCAACAGAAAGATGAAAGAAAGGCCCACAATTTTAATGTTTGGGTTTTGACAGATTCTGTCCGCATCGAATACGAAACCTGGCCCAAAGTTGGAGTAAGTTCGCAGCCAGACCCATTTCACAGTTGAAGCTCAACTTGCAGAAGAGCCTTGTAGCAGCCCAAGTTCTTAAAGCAACCCAACTCGAATTCAAGAGCCAATAGCCCCAATTTTGAATGTAACCTATAGAAAGGGAGTCTTATTAGATTTAAATTCTTGAATGTAATCCTATCAAGATAAGAAGATTGGATTAGATCAATAGATAAGAGATATGATAGGATTAGCTCAAAACAGATTAGGACATTCTAATTTGAAGTTAATCTCCTAAAAGGAGTTGGAAAACAGCCCTCTCCCTCCGCTATATAAAGAGGGGGGCGGACCATCTCTAGCATCACTCAATCCAAGATCCAAGAGATCATCAAGCAATTCAATCTATCAAGAGAGCAATTTGGCCATTGAAAAGCAGAGCATGGAGAATTCAAAAATCATGAGCAACTAAGCTTTTCATTTCTGGTTCAAAGGGGGAGGTTCGATTGTGCCATTGTGAGGTTCTATATTTAATTTAAGATCTTGCTTTTTAATTCAAGTATTCATTGATTCTTGTGCATATTTCCATTGGATGTTAATGTTAATTAGTTTGACAAACTGAATTAATGTTGATTTTCCTACTGCTATCCATACTTCGGTGATCCATAATTGTCATGAATAATGGTACAAGTAGCAATTATGTTAATATCTTTCTAGGTCAATTGTTCGTGACAGCCTTTGACCAATGTATTGACATATTTTGACCTAAAGGGAATCCATGGAACAGAATTCGATAATTGCAGCTATCTCAATTATTGTTATTTTGGTTTAACTGTTTTCACAAAGCTTAATGCTATCATTAGTGGATATGGAACGCTATCGTACTCAGTCAATTAGTGATAAGTGTTGATCAAATGTTGGGTTTTGACAGCTGATTTAGGAAAACACAAGGTTTATTATGGCTATTCTAATAGATCTAAGGTTAAATGCTTGAATTGCAAGACCACCGAAGTCTACCTAGGATCGATGGCCAATTGACTAAACTGAACCCTTGAACAAGAATTTGGTAAGACTGATTACTTCTTGTTAGTTGAATTTGCTATTGCTTTCTTGTTCTTTTAATTTTAGTTATTTAATTTTCCCGCTTAGTGATAATATTCATTCGGCTGAGAGATTACTGTAAGCTCCCTGTGGGATTCGACCTAGTACCACTTTTACAACAAATATTTTGTTGTGGGACTAGTACTAATTTTGAGGGCTTCGACAACCCATCAAAATTTTGGCACCATTGCTAGGAGCAACTTTAATTTCTTAGCTATTGCCTTCTTTTGTTAACCTTCTTGTTTTATGACTTGTGCTTCTCAATGAGGTGAACTCAAGTACAACCCCGAAATTGAGAGGACTACCCATCGTTTAAGGAAGGAGTCAAAGCAAAGGAAGGATCGTTGACCTAAAAGGGTGAATTCAAATTTTGATCTACCAACTTGTGATCAACCCATCTTTGAGGAAGGAGAAAGAATGGCTGACAGAGAGAGGACATTGAGGGAGTTAGCTGCACCGATTATGAACCAGCATCCCCTATGCATAACATATCCCACTCTTGAGGTAGCTTTCAAACTGAAATCTGGTTTAATACAATTATTGCCTATTTTTCATGGTTTTCCAGGTGAGGACCCCCATAAGCATCTAAAGGAATTCCATGTCATTTGTTCGAGCATGAAGCCCCAAGGTATGACCGAGGACCAGGTAAAGCTTATAGCTTTTCCATTTACTTTACGAGATAAAGCAAATGATTGGTTATATATTCTTCCTCCCGGTTCAATACGCACATGGGATGAGATGAATAGAATATTTTTGGATAAATACTTTCTTGCATCCCGGCTGCAAATATAAGAAAAGAAATATGTGGAGTTTGACAATTTGGTGGTGAGACGCTATATGAATATTGGGAAAGGTTTAAACAACTTGTTGCTAGCTGTCCACACCAGCAAATACTCGAACAATTGTTAATCCAATACTTCTATGAAGGGCTCCAGCCCATGGATAGAAGTATGGTAGATGCAGCCAATGGAAGAGCTTTAGTGAACAAAACACCCAAAGCGGCCAGGGAATTAATTTCCAACATGGCCGAAAATTCACAGTAGTTCAATGCAAGAATAGATGGTATCATTAGACATGTAAATGAGGAAAGCCTTACTAATTTGGAAAATCAGATTTCAGATTTAACTGCTTTGGATAGGCAACTCGCTACAGGACAATTGCAACCAGCCAGGGTGTGTGGTATCTGTTCGATCCTTGGTCATCCTACGGACATGTGTCCATCACTACAGGATGGATCGATGCAGCATGTATGTGCCGTAAGAGGATTTCCGCAACAGCCACAATAAAAATATGATCCCTACACCAATTACTACAATCTGGAGTGGAGGGAACATCCAAATCTAAGCTACGGGAACCAAGGAGGATAGCAAAAATACTAGCCCCAATTTTTCAGTCGACAGGCAACACCCATCAAAGTGCAAGGCCAACCCCCAAATTCAGGTATGGCATTATATGATATAGTTAAGGATCTAGCTACTAATACTCAATAATTTCAGTAGGAAACAAGAACCAGCATTCAGAAATTGAGGAACCAAATCAGCCAACTTGCTACTTCCATTAGCAAGTTCGAGGCGCAGAGCTCCGGGAAACTACCATCACAAATGGTAGTTAACCCAAAGGAGAATGCTAGTGCAGTAGTGTTGAGAAGTGGAAAGGAGTTGCAGCCCCAACCAAGCTCACCATTGAAGGCAGCCAAGGGAGAGGAAAGACAAGGGTTAAACGATAGCCCCATTGAGGTAATATCTGACCCCCCTCTCCCTAAAGTTACTAATGCAGTTGTACCGCCTTTTCCTAGATGGTTAGAAAAGTTCAAGAAAGTGCTAGAAACCTTTAGGAAGGTGGAGATCAACATCCCTTTGTGAGATGCAATAAAACAAATCCCAAAATATGCAAAATTTTTGAAGGAATTATGCACTAACAAGAGGAGGCTGTGAATTGATGAGAAGGTAAGAGTTGGGGAGAACGTTTCAGCCGTTATCAAGAGGACCATGCCAGAAAAACGTGCTAATCCAAGTATGTTCATCCTACCTTGTGTGATTGGCAATAAACAAATTGAGTGTGATATGTTAGACTTAGCTGCATCTATCAATGTCATGCCATACTCGATCTACTGTGCCTTAAGATTAGGTCCTTTGAAATAAACTAAAGTTGTTATCCAATTAGCTGATCATTCTAATGCCTACCCAAAAAGGATTGTTGAGGATGTATTGGTGTAGGTTAACAATTTAATTTTTCCATCTGATTTTTACATCCTGAAGATGGAGGAGGATACAGACACAAGTTCAGCCCCACTTCTATTAGGCAGGCCATTCATGAAAATGAGCAAGACCAAAATAGATGTGGACAAGGGTACCCTCTCCGTCGAATTCGACGGAGAGATTGTTAAATTTAATATTTTTTAAGCCATGAAATATCCTAGTGAATATCATCTGATCTGCTCTATTGATACCATTGATTCGTGATGAGACCAAAATGAACCCTAATTTTATCCCCTAATATTCACTCTTTTACATTTATTTAGCACTTAAATGGACTCATTACTCTTGTATTTCGATTCAGGGCAATAAAGAAGGCAATTGGAAGAAAACAGGGCAAATCGGGTGATTTTGCATAGTTTTGGCGACAGTTAGTAATCTGGGCCTAACTCTCAATTCAGGATACCAAATTAGACAATTCAAGAAGTATTAGAAAGATGAAAGGAAGGCCCACAACTTTTATATTTTGGGTTTTGACAGATTCGGCCCGCATCAAGTACGAAAATGAGCCCAAAGTCGGAGCAAGTTCGCAGCCAGACCCATTTCACAACTTAAGCCCAACTCGCAAAAGTACCTTGAAGCAGCCCAACTCGAATTCAAGAGTTAAGAGTCCGAAATTCGAATGTAATCTCCAAGGAGAGAGTTTTATCAGATCTAAAGTCTTGAATGTAATCCTAGGGAGATAAGAAGATTGAGATTAGAGCATTAGATAAGAGATAGGATAGGATTAGTTCAAGATAAGATAAAAACTCCCTAAGGATAAGATGATCTCCTAGAAGGAGTTGGAAAACAGCCCTCTCCTTTGGCTATATAAAGAGGGGGGCGAACCAGCTCTAGCAATCACTCATTCCAAGATCCAAGAGATCATCAAGAAGACCGAGAAGCAAGAAGGCAGTTCGGCTATGGAGAAGAAGAGCATGGAGATTGTGCAGATCATGAGTAGCTAAGCTTCTTTTTCTGGTTCAAGGGGGGAGGTTCGGTTGTGTCATTATGAGGTTCTGTAGTTACTTTATTTTCTTTCTTTTTAATTCAAGTATTCATTGGTTCTTGTGCACATTTTTATTGGATGTTAATGTTAATTAGTCTGACAAACTGAATTAATGTTGATTTTCCTACTGCTATCCATGATTTCGGTGATCCGTAATTGTCACGAATAATGGTACAAGTACCAATTAGGTTGATATCTTTTTTGGGTCAATTGTTCGTGACAGCCTTTGACCAATGTTTTAACATGGTTCAACCTAAAAGAATCGATGGAACAAAATTCATTAATTGCAGCTATCTCAATTATTGTTATTTTGGTTTAACTGTTTTCACAAATCTTAATGCTATCATTGTTTAACATGGAACGCTATCGTACCCAGTTGAGTGGTGATAAGTGTTGATCGAATGCTGGGTTTGGTCAACTGAATTAGGAAAACACAAGATTTATTATGGCTATCCTAATAAATCTAAAGTTAAATGCTTGAATTACAAGAATGCTGAATTGTACCTAGGATCGATGGTCAATCGATTCAACCTGAACCCTTGAACCAGAATTCGGTAAGACTGATTTTTCTCTTAGTTTGTTATTCTTTTAATTTTAGTTATTTAATTTTCCCACACAATTACTTTACCCATTCGGCTAAGAGATTACTGATTTGCTCCCTGTGGGATTTGACCTAGAACCACTTTTACTGCAAATATTTTATTGTGGGACTAGTACTAATTTTGAGGGCTTCGACAAACCCGCCAAAATTTTGGCGCCGTTGCCGGGGAGCAACTTTAATTTCTTAGCTATTACCTTCCTCTTGTTAACATCTTTTGTTTTATGACTCGTGCTTCTCAATGAGGTGAACTCGAGTACAATCCCGAAATTGAGAGGACCACCCGTCGTTTAAGAAAGGAGGCGAAGCAAAGGAATGATCGCTCACCAAAGAAGGTGAATTCAGATTGTGATCTTCCCATCTTCGAAGAAGTAGAAAGAATGGCTGACAGAGAGAGGACATTAAGGGAGTTGGCTGCACCAATTCTGAACCAACAACCTTTATGCATCACGTATCCCACTCTTGAGGTAGCCTTTGAACTCAAATCTGGTTTGATTCAATTATTACCTCTATTTCATGGTTTCCCAGGTGAGGACCCTCACAAACATCTAAAGGAATTTCATGTCGTCTGTTCAAGCATGAAACCCCATGGTATGACTGAGGACCAGGTAAAACTCATAGCCTTTCCATTTACTTTAAGAGATAAAGGAAAGGATTTGTTGTATATTCTCCCTCCCGGTTCTGTACGCACATGGGATGAGATGAACAGGATATTTTTAGATAAATATTTTCCTGCATCCCGGGCTGCAAATATAAGAAAAGAAATATGTGGAGTTCGGAAGTTTGGTGGTGAGACATTATATGAATATTGGGAAAGGTTTAAGCAACTTGTTGCTAGTTGCCCCCACCACCAAATTCCTGAGCAATTGTAATCCAATACTTCTATGAAGGGCTTCAGCCCATGGATAGAAGTATGGTCGATGCAGCCAGTGGAGGAGCCTTGGTGAACAAGACACCCGAAGTGGCAAGGGAGTTAATCTCCAACATGGCCGAAAATTCACAACAGTTTGGTGCTAGGACAAAAGGTACCATTAGACGGGTTAATGAGGTAAGCCATGTAAATTTAGAAAATCAGATTTCTGACCTAACTGCTTTGGTAAGACAACTCGCTGTAGGACAAGTACAAACTGCCAGGGTGTGTGGTATCTGTTCGATTCCTGGCCATCCTATGGACATGTGTCCATCATTGCAAGATGGTTCAATGTAGCAAGTCAATGCCGTAGGAGGATTCCCGGGCCAGCCCCAACGAATGTATGATCCCTACTCCAATTATTACAATCCGGGGTGGAGAGATCACCAAAACCTAAGCTACGGGAACCAAGGAGGACAGCAGCAATACTAGCCCCATTTTTTCAGTCGACAGCCCCAGTTTTCAACACCCATCACAGCGCAAAGCCAACCCTCGAATTCAGGTACGTCATTAGAAGATATAGTTAAGGCTCTAGCTACAAACTTTTTCTCGATGAGTTCTCAGGATATTTTCAGATTGTTATTGCACAGGAGATTATAAATGAACCTACAATTTATCTATAATTTTTGAGGAATCTAGCATGGATTTTTGTGCCGATTTATTAATTTTGCCTTAATTTAGCTTTTTGTTAAGAAAAAGTTTCAGGGGCAATTAATCCAAGAAAAGGAAGGAAAAAGGCAAGGAAAGAAGGTTCAAAAAGACCAAATTCAGCCCATCCCAGTTGTGGAAGCAAGAGAGAGCACTTCGGCCCAAGAATAGCAAGTGGATTCCTTGAGAAAACCCAAGAAAAAGAAAGAATGCTAGGATCCATCTAATGGACGCCAAGAAGGGTGCGGAATGGGGGGCGAATTTCAAAAAAATTTCCTACCTTCTTCCAACTAGGAATCATATTCCCTAAATTTACAATACATTATTCAAGGATCCTACTTGAACCATAAACAAACCAGATCTGAATCAGAAGAAAACAGGAAGGATTATACCTGATCCGGAGAAATAATATCTCCCAAAGTTGGTGTTCATGCCCAAAGAAGTAACCAAGATCCGCTCCTGCTGAAGATGACACAGTTGTGGGTGGAACGGAACCAGCAGGGTGTGTCCTAGACACTGTATTCTTCACAAGAACCCTCTGGAAACCTTGAACACCGAATCCTAATGTCTTTCTTGCAAGACTATTGTCAAGAATTGCTTTCTTGACTTCCTATTGCTGCAAAGATCCAATCTTCCAACAGGTAGTGGCGGCGGGTGAAGGAGGAGAAGTCTAGGGACGAAGAGGGCAGAACTGTCTCTTCTCTCTGGAATCTGTGAGAGATCAAATCTCAGATTGTAGGATGTATTTCTTGCTTCATCAAACCCCTAGTTCAAAATCTGATATTTCTGCTCGGGTTTTCTCCTCTTTCTTCTTGATTAAGAAACCTCCCAATATTTTGGGAGTTATCCCAATCCAGATCAGTATTTGTATAGGGGTTGATCTTAATCCTATCTGCAGATTAAGTTAGTTAACTCCTGATCTTATTAGGAGGTTACCAGATTCAAATCTAATTTGAATTTGGTCTCATAGAGTGGATAAAGTCAATGACCCAATCCTTTTACTAACACTAATCTCAAATTCGCCCCATGAACTGGTGATCATATCAGCCCAGTTCGAAATGGGCTTTTGGCCCATTAAGTGTTCAGTGTTTAACCAGTTTCCAACCTGCTGCCCAGTTGGGCTTCTTTGTAATGCGTGGGACCCAAGCATTGATCTACACACTAGCCACATGGGTTCAGCCCATCCTTTATTACAAGGCCCAGCCGAATTCACTGAAAGACTCAGTGACCCCTTTGAGCCCATCATGTGGACCCTATGGGCCCAACACTTACATTAAGTGGTCCCTGGGCCAAGCCATCTTATAAAAACCTAGGGACTGTGGGCAGGTGCAAGATTAGCCCATCAGGTAATATCCTAAATGTTCTTACACATAACCTCTCAGCCCTTACTGATCAAGCACTACCCGACAAGAGAAGACCTCTCCCTCGGCTGCAAGGAATAGTGCTGCACTCTCCACTCACATGGATCCCGGGAATTAAAACCTTTTGCAACATATTGCTGAGTTCCTGGACGCTGACATTCAGCTTATTCATATTGTAGTTCATAGTGAACGCATTGAAGGAAGAGGGCAAAGAATTCAGGATGGCATCCACTTGCGTGCCAAGATCTAGCCCGGATCCAAGGGCTTCAAGCTTGTTAATGTATCCAATCATCCAAAGACAATGGTCATGAACTTTCTGCCCCTTGGACATCTGTGCGGTCATAAACAATTTCAGGACCTTCTGTCGAGTAGAACGTTTCTGCTCTTCATACATTGTTCTTAGACTGTCCAATATGTCCTTGGCTAGTTCGATCTGATCAAACTGCCTCTGTATTGAGTTGTCTAATGAGGCAATGACAAGTTAGCGAGCTAGGGAGTTCTTATTCTCCCAATCTTGGTAGTCCGTCCTACGGGCCTCAGAAGCCCTATCACCAGGACGTTCTGGGGCAGGATTTTTCACCACCTTATCTAACTTTTCAGAAGTTAGGACCAGCATAAGATTTCTGTACCAGTCGGCGTAGTTTGGGCCCTTAAGCTTTTTATCATCTAGAAGCTTTGCAAATTGACCGTTTGCCATTTTCTGATAAAAGAACAAAACCGTTAATCCACAACCTTAGTTTGATTCATGTTACCTACATAGATATGGATTTTAATCTATGTTCCATTCCCATTTGTTCATCTCCGAGATTTTCCCTCCCTTCTCAGTGAAGGAGATGACGGAATGTCTCTGGAAATGTGGGAAATCACATAGGGTGTGTGAAGCCAACTGTTTCAGCTGCATAACTTCACCACCTTTCTGTGACGGATCATAACCACTCATCAGATGAGTTTCCCTTTGGCCTCTGTCAGACAAGGTTCAGAGCCATTTTTAGGTAAACCTTTCTGTCTAGTGAGTGCACACCCATCATATTCAGGTTACGCCAAGGTACCGTGAGAGAGTTCTCATTTTCTGGTGAAGCCTCTCCCACATCGGTCTATGACGCCCCTATAATCTAATGAAACACTCTAACAGATCCAATAGCAAATCATTGTGCTAATGATGAAAGGCCTTTAGAGAGTCCATCGAATGGATCTCCCTATCACACGCACTCATATTTGCTTGGAGGGAACAAAATTTATGCCCTAGTTCTAATTTAGGTCAAACCAAAGTGGTTCCCACTGGCTTTCATAAAGACAGATTTCTGTTGGCCTCAATCGGCTAGGGCTTTCGTACGCGTCCCTTTTCAGGTTTATGGGGCCCACCAAGTAGAGAGGGGTCATCCAATGACCTTAAGGGACACCATGGCAATGATGTGCATTCAGCCATGGTGTGCGCAAGAGCCACTAACAAATTATCATGGGCCAAGTGCTTATGGCCCATAGTCGCAGCACATCATACATCCAAACATCACATGTAAAGGAAGAATTGATCTAATCAATTAACTGCTGTAAAGCCCATCAAATGGCCCATTTAAGACTTAAAGCATTAACAATTAATGTTTACTAGGTGTATGGGCTGAATTACAGTTAGCAGTTCGGCCCATATAACTTTTCTCACAATAATGGGTTTTGCAGTTTTAACCCTTTAAAACTGGGCTTTACAGGTGGGCTGAACAAATCCCTATAATTGAACATCAGATTTGGAATAACCAGTGTGAGAAATATGGACTGAAAAACAGCCCCTTTTGAATCTCAGATTCGGTCCAAACAGTTTTGGTCCAATCTAGTCCGAAATGGTTCAAAACTGATTTTCAATTCAGGAATTAATTCATGAGAGATCTGAAATTAATAATTTTTTATTTTAGACAATCACAAATAAAAAAAAATGGACTGTTCGTACCACCTACAAAACAGAGGTTAAACACAACAGTTACAGTTTTATAAACTGTAAATCGCAGTAGGTGATTTCTCCATCTACGAATCTCCAGCGCCGCCATCTTCTTCCTTCTTCTTTAATCAAGAAAATAAATAAAACAGAAATCCTATTTCTAATAATTAATTACATTCTTGATCAAATCCTATACATTCAGTGTAGAAAAATAAAAAAAAATTATTTACAAACCGAATAATAATAAAAGGAAAAAAAAAGGGTGCGCAGACTATCTGCGCCAAATCTGCACAGCGATCTCCAGGTTCGAATAGTCCATTAAATCAAAATAAATAAAGAACAATTCTAAATAAATTTTTGGATTTAACAAAATTAATTTCAGATCAAACGCCCTTAACAAGAAACCATTTCTTGAAAAAAAAAAGAAAGCAATCTGTGCAGATCTTGGCAGAACATTTTCTGTTCATCTACACAGGGTCAGATCTGATTTTCTTTTGGTTCAAGATTCGAACCTGTGGCTCTGATACCACTGAAAGAATGGTAGGATCCATCTAATGGATGCCAATAAGGATGCAGAATGGGGGGTGAATTTCAAAAAAATTTCCTACCTTCTTCCAACTGGGAATCATATTCCCTAAATTTAGAATACATTATTCAAGGATCCTATTTGAACCATAAACAAACCAGATCTGAACCAAAAGGAAACAGGAAGGATTATACCTGATCCAGAGAAATAATATCTCCCAAAGTTGGTGTTCACGCCCAAAGAAGTAACCAAGATCCGCTCCTACTGAAGATGACACAGTTGTGGGTGGAACAGAACTAGTAGGGTGCGTCCTACACACTGGATTCTTCACAAGAACCCTCTGGAAACCTTGAACACCGAATCCAATTGTCTTTCTTGCAAGACTATTGTCAAGAACTGCTTTCTTGACTTCCTATTGCTGCAAAGATCCAATCTTCCAACAGGTAGTGGCGGCGGCTAAAGGAGGAGAAGTCCAGGGATGAAGAGGGCAGAATTATCTCTTCTCCCTAGAGTCTGTGAGAGATCAAATCTCAGATTGCAGGATGTGTTTCTTGCTCCCTCAAACCCCTAGTTTTAGATCTGATATTTCTGCTAGGGTTTTCTCCTCTTTCTTCTTGATTAAGAAACATTCCAATATTTTTGGGAATTATCCCAATCCAAATCAGTATTTGGATAGGGGTTAATCTTAATCCTATCTGCAGATTAAGTTAGTTAACTCCTGATCTTATCAGGAGGTTACCAGATTCAAATCTAATTTGAATTTGGTCTCTTAGAGTGGATAAGGTCATTGACCCAATCCTTTACTAACACTAATCTCAAATTCGCGCAATTCGAAATGGGCTTTTGGGCCATTAAGTGTTCAGTGTTTAACCAGTTTCCAACCTGCTGCCCAGTTGGGCTTCTTTGTATGGCGTGGGACCCAAGCATTGATCTACACACCAGCCACATGGGTTTGGCCCAGCCTTTATTACAAGGCCCAGCCGAATTCACTGAAAGACTCAGTGACCCCCTTGAGCCCATCACATGGACCCTATGGGCCTAACACTTACATTAACTGGTCCCTAGGCGAAGCTATCTTATAAAAACCTAGGGACTGTGGGCAGGTGCAAGATTAGCCCATCAGGTAATATACTAAATGGTCTTACATGTCCATGTCTGACAAAGGGGCTGATCCTGTCACTATGACCACTCACTCAGATGAATTCTCAGACTACCCCAACATGTCCATGTTTTGACCCCCACTAAGGATCTCACTGATTGACACATCAAAGACAGCCCAATTCGACACCTAGTGATGTGTCATAATCGAGTCTAGGGGTCAGGTGTAACTTTCCAGTTTTGCCCATTTGTCTCCAAGGTTTAGGACAATACAGGAAATCTGGTCCGGTTCAAGGGTTCAAGCAAGGAAGAAGAAGGAGGCCTCTAGGAGGGGGGAGAGGTGTTTAATTGCTTGAGAGGAAGGCTCTCCCACTCTTAGAGGTTCGGCCACCTTGAGAGAAGAGAAGAGAAGAAGGCTAGGCGCAAGGAAGAAGAAGAAGAAGGGCTAAAGAAGTTCAAGTCAAACAAGCAAGAAGAGAAGGTGGCTCAAAATTGGGGGTTTGTGATTTAAATATCTTTTGTAATAACTCAATTGTAGTTTCATTCTCCTTTGATTTGGATTCAGTTTCTTTGTTATATTTTCTTTCTTCTTTCTCTTTCTTCCATTCTTCCTTGATGTATTTCGGCTTGTAAAATTTCAGTTCAGTGATAAGAATAAAAATTGTCATATGTTTATTCCTCAATATTCAGTATTTTACACTTAATTGGTACCTAATTGGACTCATTATCTTGTATTTCGATTCAGGGCAAGCAAGAAGGCGATTGGAAGAAAACAAGGCTAATCGGATGTTTTTGTACAATTTCGGCACCAATCAGTGATATGGACCTAACTCTCAATTCGGGACTCCGATTTGGATATTTCAAGAAGCATTGGAAAGATAAGGAAAAAGGCCCACAACTTTTATGTTTTGGGTTTTGGCAGAATTGGTCCGCATCGAAGACGAATTCGGGCCCAAAGTCAGAGCAATTTCGTAGCAAGGCCCATTTCACAAGCTGAAGCCCATTTCGCAGAGAGTCTTGAAGCAAGCCCGAATTGTTAAAGAAGCCTAGTTCGAATTCAAGATCCAAGAGTCCCATTAGAATATAAGTTGAATGTAATCTCAATAAAAGAGTTTTACCAGATTTAAATTCTCAAATTGTAATCCTATAAAGATAAGAGATAAGAGTTAGATAGGATAAATTCAAATTAGACTAAAACTTTCCAATTTGAGGATAATCTCCTTAAGGGAGTTGGAGAGTAGCCCTCTCCCCAAATCTATATAAAGGGGGGGGTGGACCAGCACCCAAGGCATCAATTCCTCCAAGAGAGCTTCAGTCTTCAGAGAGGGAAATCAGCAACCAAGGGGGAAGAAGCAAGAGTTCTCCCCCCTTTCTCATCTAGAAGCTGCGTTTTCATCATGAAGTATCTGTAAGTTTTTATTTCTGGTTGAAGGGTTAGGGAAGCCTTGATTCTGTAATATTGTGAGATCTAATTGATATTTTTTTATTTTAGTTCATTGTTTATGGGTATTCATATGTTTTCTGCTAATTAACTATGAGGATTATTTTTGTTGATTAAGCAAGAAGGGCCCCTTGCTCATTCAATGGAAATAATCTATGGCCGATTGAACCTCCAGTTTCGTATATGATTGGTAGGTTCGATCATGGTGGCAACTAACATAAATTGATTGCAAAAAAGTTTTCGATCTATGTTAGGAAAATATATGATCTGGTTTAAACGATCCGAGCTTGTGAGATCGCTGACCAGAATTGGGTCTCTCCCCTCTTAATGCTATTAATAGGTTAAATCCTAAGAGCTTGTTTAGGACTGCCTATTAATAAGTGAAGCAATCAAAGAGCTTGTTTTGGTTGTCTAATAATAAGAGTAGATGCTGGCTGTTAGAGCTTGTTAATAGCTATAACCAATTTATTCATAAATATAGGAATCTATCTTTGCATCAAGGATCAATGCTACAAATCAAAGCTGAACTTGTCCCTTCAACCGGACGCCATCTCCCATCGATTTAATCTTTGTTTTCTGTTATTTTCTGCACTTGGTGGAACCATAGTGTCAGCCTTATCAGGATAGGTCTCCCTAGACCGACCCATTGGCTGTGAACATTCTAAACTAACACAAGTCTCATTAAGTGTCCAGTTTAAGGGGATTACACTGAAACATACCAAGGGAACATGAATCAAATATGCACTTTTATTCATTTACAATAAACTCATAAAGTACATCATCTTGATTGAAGCTAAGGGCATACAAAACTATCAAACACCGAAGACAATGGTCGTGAACTTGTTGGCCCTTGGTCATTTGTACGGTCATGAACTATTTCAAGACCTTCTGTTGAGTAGAATGATTCTGCTCTTTCATACATCATCTTGAGACTGTCCAATATGTCCTTGGCAAGTTCGATATGATCAAACTGCCTCTGTATTGGGTTGTCCAGGGAGGCAATGATGTAACACCAGGCAAGAGAGTTTTTCTCCTCCCATTCCTGATAGTCTCTCCTTCAGGCCTCCGAAGCCCTCTCACCAAATGCTCCGAGGCAGGATTCTTTACCACTTTGTCAAGCTTTTCAGAAGCTAGGACCAGCATAAGGATCCTATACCAACCGGCATAGTTCGGGCCCTTCAACTTGTTGTCATCAGCAATTTTGCAAATGACCGGTTTGCCATTTTCTGATAAAAGAGCAAACATCAGTCCACAACCATATTTGATTCATGTTCATTTCATAGATATGGATTTTAATCTAGGTTACATTAGGTGTCCAGTTTAAGGGTATTTCACAGAAACAAACAAAGGGAACATGAATCAAATATGCACTTTTATTCATTTACAATAAACTCATAAAGTACTTCATTTTGATTGAAGCTAAGGGCATACAAAACCATCTAACAGCTCCCACTTGCACTTAGGTCCAATCAGGTACAAGCCGGAGTTCCATGCTTTCCACTTGTTTATCAAACACTTTCTGTGATAGTGGCTTAGTCAATGGGGCTGCTACATTTTTCGTTGACGCTACCTTCTGAATCAGGATGTCCCCACTACCAACAATCTCCCGCAATATGTGGTACTTCCTCTCGATGTGCTTCGACTTCGAGTAGGCTCGTGGCTCCTTAGCCTAAGCAATGGCTCCATTGTTGTCACACAATAATGAGATGGGTGATGTGCTGGACGGAACTACTCCCAACTCATGAACAAACTTCTTCATCCACACGGCTTCTTTTGCAGCCTCACTTGTGGCAATGTACTCGGCCTCGGTCGTGGAGTCTGCAGTGGACTCCTGTTTACTGCTTTTCCATCAAACAACACACGATCCTATCCCAGATGTAGACTTTCTATCATCTGGATCTGACTGGAAATAGGCATCTGTATACCCTTGGATCTGTAGTGAGTTACCGCCGAATACTCGACAAAACTCTTTTGTCCTTCGAAGATACTTAAGTGTGTTCTTCACAGCAGTCCAATGATCCTGCCTTGGGTTGGCCTGAAATCTGCTTACTACACTCACTGCCTGAGCAATGTTAGAACGAGTGCACAACATGGCATACATGATGCTACCTACTATAGAGGCATAGGGAACGTCTTTCATGCCATCAATCTCCTCAGAAGTCTTGGGAGACATCTTCTTAGAAAGAGTGACTCTGTGCCTGAAAGGAACATTTCCTTTCTTGGAGTTTTCCATGCTGTATCTTTTGACTATTTTGTCAATATAAGCAGATTGGGATAATCCTATTATCCACTTCGATCTATCTCTATAGAGTCGAAGACCTAGTATATAAGAGGCTTCTCCAAGGTCTTTCATGGAGAATTGCTGTGAAAGCCATACTTTCATCGTAGTCAGCATTTCTACATCATTCCCAATGAGTAGAATGTCATCTACATACAGAACCAAGAAGGTAACTTATCTCCACTGTACTTCCTGTAGACACAGGGTTCATCTGGATTCTGCTCAAAGTCAAACGATTTGATAGTAGAGTCAAAATGGATATTCCAACTTCTAGAAGCTTGCTTAAGTCCATAAATGGATCTGTTAAGTTTATATACCATGTTTTCCTGACCTACAACAATAAAGCCTTTGTTACAAGGCCTTGCCGAATACACTGTTATGGACAATGCACCCCCTGAAGCACATCTCATGGGCTCTATGGGCCCAACACTTACCCTAAGTGGTCCCTGGGCCAAGCCACCTTGTAACACCCAGGGACTGTGGGCAGATGCAAGATTAGCCCATCAGGTAGTATCCTCAATGGTCTTACACTTAACCTCTCATCCCATAATGATCATACACTGCTGGACAAGAGAGGACCTCTCCCGCGGCAGCAAGGAACGTTGTTGCACTCTCTGCTTATATGGATCCCGGGAATTAAAACCTTCTGCAAATCATTTTGAAACCATAATATATATACTTTTATATCTCATATAAAATATATTTTGCAAAACAAATCTCAACGATTGAAATCGGCTGCCGACAGTCCAGGTTTCCATCAGTGAGAGTGCATCCCTGATCATTACCTTTGTCCGACAAAGGGGTTGATCCTGTCACTATGATCACCCACTCAAATGAATTCTTAGACTGTCTCAACTTACCCAGGTTTTGACCCCCGCTAAGGATCTCACTGGTTGGTATATCAAAGATAGCCCAATCTGACACCTATTGCGGCATCATAATCGAGTCTATGGGTCAGGTGTAACTTTACAGTTTTGCCCATCAATCTCCAAGGTCCTGGGCAATACTGGAAATCTGGTCCAGTTCATACATTCAATTAATCCTACACTGTATGTGCCTAGGGTCTCACCCTGGCAGCTGAGATAGGCACCCCAACCGACTTGGTGGCACCACAGTGTCAGCCTTGTCAGGATAGGTCTCCCCAAACCGACCCACTAGCTGTGAACATTCTAACCTAACACGAATCTCAATAAGTGTCCAGTTTAAGGGTATTACACAAAAACATACCAAGGGAACATGAATAAAATATGCACTTTTATTCATTTACAATAAACTCATAAAGTACATCATATTGATAGAAGCTAAGGGCATACAAAACTGTCTAACACTAAAGACAATGATCATGAACTTGTTGGCCCTTGGTCATTTGTGCGGTCATGAACTGTTTCAAGACCTTCTGTCGAGTAGAACGATTCTGCTCTTCATACATCATTTTGAGACTGTCCAATATGTCCTTGGCAAGTTCGATCTGATTGAACTACCTCTATATTGGGTTGTCCAGGGAGGCAATGATGTAACACCGGGCAAGGGATTTTTTCTCCTCCCATTCCTGATAGTCTCTCCTTGGGGCCTCAGAAGCCCTCTCACCCGGATGCTCCGGGGTAGGATTTTCTGCCACTTTGTCTAGCTTTTCAGAAGCTAGGACCAGCATAAGGTTCTTGTACCAGTCGGCATTGTTCGGGCCCTTCAACTTGTTGTCATCAGCAATTTTGCAAATGATCCGTTTGCTATTTTCTGATAAAAGAGCAAACATCAGTCCACAACCATATTTGATTCATGTTCATTTCAAAGATATGGATTTTAATCTAAGTTCCATTTTCATTTATTCATCTCTGAGATTTCCCTCATTTCTCAGTGACGGAGACCATGGGTTCTCTCTAGAAATGTGGGAAATCACATAAGGTGCATGGAGCCAACTGTTTCAGCTGCATAACCCCACCACCTTTCTGTGAAGGATCATATCCACTCATTATATGACATTTCCCTTTGGCCTCTATCAAACAAGGTTCAGAGCCATTTTTAGGTAAACCTTTCTATCCAGTGAGTGCGTACCAATCATATTCGTGAACGCCAAGGTACCGTGAGAGAGTTCCCATTTTCTGGTGAAGCCCTCCCACATCGGTCTATGACGCCCCTATCATCTTATGAAACACTTAGACAAGCCCAATAGCAAATGGATAGCCCATTTTCTGGTGTGTTTCCTCATTACTGAAGGAGCCATCCTCATGCTAATGATGGAAGGCCTTTAGAGAGTTCATCATATGAATCTCCCTATCACATGGACACATATTAGTGTTAGACAGTCTTGTATGCCCTTAACTTCAATCGGATTTGATGTACTTCTGTTCTTTAGTGGAAATAAATTAAAGTGCATGTTTGATTCATGTTGTGTGGTGTAATTCTGTGTAAGACCCTAAAACTGGACACTTATAGAAACTTGTGTTGTTTTTAAATGTTCACAGCCCTTGGATAAGTTTGGGGAGATTTATCCTGCCAAGGCTAATACTGATGTGCCACCAAGTGTTGGGATGGCTTGTTTCGGCCATTGGATAAGTTTGATCTGAAATTAATTTTTTTAAATCCAAAAATTTATTTAGAATTGTTCTTTATTTATTTTGATTTAATGGACTGTTCGAACCTGGAGATCGTAGTGCAGATTTGGCGCAGATAGTCTGCGCGCCCTTTTTTTTCTTCCTTTTATTATTATTTGGTCTGTAAATATTTTTTTATTTTTCTAGACTGAATGTATAGGATTTGATCAAGAATGTAATTAATTAATAGAAATAGGATTTCTGTTTTATTTATTTTCTTGATTAAAGAAGAAGGAAGAAGATGGCGGCGCTGGATATTCGCAGATGGAGAAATCGCCTTCTGCGATTTACAGTTTATGAAACTGTAACTCTTGTGTTTAACCTCTGTTTTGCAGGTGGTACGAACAGTCCATATTTTTTATTTGTGATTGTCTAAAATCAAAAAATGATTAATTTCAGATCTCTCCTGAATTAATTCCTGAATTAAAAATCAGTTTTGGACCATTTCAGACTAGATTAGACCAAAACTGTTTGGACCAAATCTGAGATTCGAAAGGGACTGTTTTTCAGTCCATATTTCTCACACTGGTAATTACAAATCTGATGTTCAATTATAGGGATTAGTTCGGCCCACCTGTAAAGCCCAGTTTTAAAGGGTTAAAACTGCAAAAGCCCATTATTGTGAGAAAAGCTGTATGGGCTGAACTGTTAACTGTAATTCAGCCCATACACCTAGTAAACATTAATTGTTAATGCTTTAAGTTTTAAATGGGCCATTCGATGGGCTTTACTGCAATTAATTGATTGGATCAAATCTTCCTTTACATTTGATGTTTGGGTGTATGATGTGCTGCGACCATGGGCCATAAGCACTTGGCCCATGATAATTCGTTAGTGGCTCTTGCGCACACCATGGCTGAATGCACATCATTGCCATGGTGTCCCTTAAGGTCATTGGATGACCCCTCACTACTTGGTGGGCCCCACAACCCTGAAAAGGGATGCGTACGAAACCCCTAGCCGATTGAGGCCCACCAGAAATATGGCTTTATGAAAGCCAGTGGGAGCCACTTTGGTTTGACCTAGATTAGAACTAGGGCATAAACTTTGTTCCCTCCAAGCAAATATGAGTGCGTGTGATAAGAGATCCATTTGATGGACTCTCTAAAGGCCTTCCGTCATTAGCACAATGATGGGTCCAATGAGGACACACACCATAAAATTGGGCTATCCATTTGCTGTTGGATCTGTTAGAGTGTTTCGTTAGATGATAGGGGCGTCATAGACCGATGTGGGAGAGGCTTCACCAGAAAATGGGAACTCTGTCACAGTACCTTGGCGTAACCTGAATATGATGGGTGTGCACTCACTGGATAGAAAGGTTTACCTAAAAATGGCTCTGAACCTTGTCTGATAGAGGTCAAAGGGAAACTTATCTGATGAGTGGATATGATCCATCACAGAAAGGTGGTGAGGTTATGCAGCTGAAACAGTTGGCTTCACGTACCCTATGTGATTTTCCACATTTCGAGAGACATTCTGTCGTCTCCGTCACTAAGAAGGGAGGGAAAATCTCAGAGATGAACAAATGGGAATGGAACATAGATTAAAAGCCATATCTATGTAGGTAACATTAATCAAACTAAGGTTGTGGACTAACGTTTTTGTTGTTTTATCAGAAAATGGCAAACGGTCAATTTGCAAAGCTTCTAGATGATAACAAGCTTAAGCGCCCAAACTATGCCGACTGGTATAGAAATCTTATGCTAGTCCTAACTTCTGAAAAGTTAGATAAGGTGGTGAAAAATCCTGCCCCGAAACGTCCAGGTGATAGGGCTTTTGAGGCCCGTAGGAGGGACTACCAAGATTGGGAGGATAAGAACTCCCTAGCCTGCTGCTTTGTCATTGCCTCCTTAGACAACTCAATACAGAGGCAATTCGATCAGATCGAACTAGCCAAGGACATATTCGATAGTCTAAGAACAATGTATGAAGAGCAGAACCGTTCTACTCGATAGAAGGTCCTGAAATTGTTCATGACCGCATAGATGTCCAAGGGGCAGAAAGTTCATGACCATTGTCTTCGGATGATGGGATACATTAAGAAACTTGAAGCCCTTGGATCCGGGCTAGATCTTGGCATGCAAGTGGATGCCATCCTGAATTCTTTGCCCTCTTCCTTCAATGAGTTCACTGTGAACTACAATATGAATAAGCTGAATGTCAGCGTCCAAGAACCCAGCAATAAGTTGCAGAGGGTCGAGGATCTTTTAAAGAAGGATGAGCCTGTGGTTATGCTTGCTGAAGCTAATAGATCGGGCAAGAAAAAGAGAAAGGCAAAGAAGCCCCAGAAGAAAGCTGCCAAACCCAAGAAGCAGAAGAAGAACAAGAAATCGGATGTCTGTCACTTCTGCAAACTGACCGGCCACTAGAAGAGGAACTGTCCTGCCTACCTGGAATCTAAGAAAGGTAACATTGAAACTTGTGTAATAGAAACTAATATGTTAGTTACTTCTGTGTCCTGGTGTGTTGACTCCAGGGCTTCAACTCATGCGTGTAACTCACTGCAGGGGTTCAAAGTTAGCAGAAGATTGAGTGATGGCGAAATGACACTTTTCTTGGGAACGACTGCAAGTGTTGCAGCTGTGGCGATAGGAACCGTAGAATTAGTTTTTAGAGAAGGATCCTTGTACTTAAAGATTGTCTTTATGTACAGAACTTGAGAAGAAATTTAGTTTCTGTTTCTAAACTGTGTGCTGATGGATATACTATTTATTTTAGTAATATGATTACTGTTAAACAGAATAACAAATTCATCGCATGCGGGGAACTGGAGAATAGTCTCTAGGTTCTACATCCTTCTCTAGAAACCAACCTAACCGAAACTACATCGGTCAAAAATCCCAAGAAAAGGAATCGTGATACAGTTAATCCCACGTACCTCTAGCATTACCGACTTGGCCATATCAGTATTGACCAAATCACAAGACTAGTAAAGGATGGTCCTTTGGATTTTCTAACCGTAGAAAATCTTCCCACTTGTGAGCCTTGCCTACAAGGTAAGATAACTAAGCGGCCATTTGACGATAAGCCTCAAAGATCTGGAGGCACACTTGACCTAATACATACTGATGTATGTGGTCCCCTGAGTGTGAGGACACGGAATCAACACGTGTACTTCATCACCTTTACAGATGATTTTTCACGATATGGTTATGTGTACCTAATGAGACACAAATCTGAATCCTTTGAAAAGTTTAGAGAGTTCAGACAGGAAGTCGAGAAACAGTTAGGGAGAGAAGTTGAGGCCCTTTGATCGGATCGAGGTGGCGAGTATCTCTCTAACGAATTCAGGGACTACTGAAAGAACAATGGGATAGTGTCACAACTAGCTCCTCCTACTACACCACAACTCAACGGTGTTTCAGAGAGGAAGAATAGGACCTTGTTGGACATGGTCCGGTCACTTCTCATACTCTCAGAATTACCCACATCCTTTTGGGGATATGCATTAGAGACTGCTATCTACTTGCTAAATCGGGTTCCAACCAAATCAGTTATGAAAAACTCCATATGAACTATGGACTGGAAGGAAGCCAAGTGTAAGACACTTGAAGATTTTGGGTTGTCTTGCACACGTTAGAAGAACAAGTGCGGACAAGTTGGAATCCAAAACCAGTCGTTGCCTATTTTTAGGCTACCCAAAAGATTCAGTGGGTTACCTATTCTATGACCCAAGTGAGCAGAAAGTGTTCTGCAGTCGAAACGCCCAATTCTTAGAATCTGAATACATCATGGACACTCATCGTCAGGAAATAGTTCTTGATGAGGAGAGCTCACGAGTAGTGGGAGATGTCCCACAAGTTCAAGGTAATGACCAACCTAGAATGTCCACCCGGGTATCCAAACCACCGGTCCGAAATGGTTATGACCAGGATACCTACCTGGTGGAAGCCTTGACAAGTGAAGAGGATCCCATGAATTACGCGGAAGCTATGTTAGACATAGATTCCCAGAAGTGGGTGGAGGCCATGAGAGCTGAGATGGACTCGATGGAGACCAATGGAGTCTGGCCTCTAGTAGATCCGCCCTCCGGGGTAAAAGCAATTGGTTGCAAATGGATCTACAAGAGGAAGAAGGGCCCCGATGGCAGGATTGAGACCTACAATGCTCGTTTGGTGGTGAAAGGGTATACTCAGAAAGAAAGCATCGATTATGAGGAAACCTTTTCGCCCGTGGCCATGCTTAAATCCATTAGGATCCTGCTATCTGTAGCAGCATACCATAACTACGAGATTTGGCAAATGGATGTCAAAACCGCGTTCCTGAATGGAGATCTTAGTGAAGATATCTACATGCAGCAGCCAAATGGCTTTATTACTATTGGTCAGGAACACATGGTATGTAAACTCAACAGATCCATATATGGACTTAAGCAGGCTTCTTGGAGTTGGAACGTCCGTTTTGATTTTGCCGTCAAAACGTTTGACTTTGAGCAGAATCTGGATGAGCCCTGTGTTTACAGGAAATCCAGTGGGGATAAGATTACTTTTTTAGTACTGTATGTGGATGATATCCTACTCATTGGGAATGTTGTAGGAATGTTGACTTCGGTCAAGGTATGGCTGTCAGAGCAGTTCTCCATGAAAGATCTTGGAGAAGCTTCATATATATTGGGTCTTCGACTCTATAGAGATAGATCGAAGCGGACAATTGGATTATCCCAGGCTGCTTACATTGACAAAATTGTCAAAAGGTACAGCATGAAAAACTCTAAGAAAAGAAATGTTCGTTTCAGACATAGAGTAACTCTCTCCAAGAAGATGTCTCCCAAGACTTTTGAGGAGATTGAGGGCATGAGAGACATTCCCTATGCCTCAGCCATAGGGAGCATCATGTATGCCACGCTGTGCACTCACCCGGACATAGCTCAGGCGGTGAGTGTGGTAAGCTGATTCCAGGCTAACCCAAGGAAGGAGCATTGAATTGCTGTGAAGAACATCCTTAAATAATTTCGAAGGACAAAAGAGTTTTGTCTGGTATTCGATGATAGTTCACTACAAATTCTGGGGTATACCGATGCCGTTTTCCAGTCGGATCCAGATGATAGAAAGTCTACATCTGGGTAAATTTTCATGATAGGATCGTGGGTTGTTTCCTGAATGTCAGCAAATAGGGGTCTTGAGTAGCAAATTAATAATCCACAACCCAAGCCGAGCGCATTGCCGTAAGTGAGGTTGCCTTATGAATGAAGGTGTTCATTACTAAATTTGGAATTCAGTACATCACCCATTCCACTGTTGTATGACAACACTGGACCTACAGGAGGATGATATTAAGAGGTAGCATCGGCGGAAAATGTGGTAGACCCATTGACTAAGCCACTAACACAAAAGGTGTTTGAGAAACACGTGGAAAGTATGGGACTCCGGCTTGTATCAGATTGGACCTAAGCGCAAGTGGGAGCTGTTAGACAGTCTTGTATGCCCTTAGCTTCAATCAGATTTGATGTACTTTTGTTATTTAGTGGAAATAAATTAAAGTGCACGTTTGATTCATGTTGTTTGGTGTAATTCTGTGTAAGACCCTAAAACTGGAAACTTATAAAACTTGTGTTGGTTTTAAATGTTCACAGCCATTGGATAAGTCTGGGGAGATTTATCCTGCCAATGATCATACTGATGTGCCACCAAGTGTTGGGATGGCTTGTTTTGGCCATCAGGGTAAGACCCAAGGCACATGCAGTATGGGATTGCTTGAACCCTTGAACCAGACCAGATTTCCTGTATTGCCGTAAACCTTGGAGACAGATGGGCAAAACTTGAAAGTTACACCTGACCCCTAAACTCGATTATGACACATCACTAGGTGTCGGATCGGGTTGTCTTTGATGTGTCAATCAATGAAATCCTTAGTGGGGGTCAAAACCTGGACATGTTGGGGCAGTCTGATAAATCATCTGAGTGAGTGGTCATAGTGATAGGATTAGCTGATTTGTCGGACAATGGTAATGATCGGTAATGCACTCTCTCTGATGGAAACCAAACTGCCGGCAGTTGATTTCAATCGTTGGAATTTTGTTTTTCAAAATAAGATATATATATTTCAAAAGGTTTTAATTCCCGGAATCCATGTGAGTGGAGAGTGTGGCACTATTCCTTACAGCTGAGGGAGAGGTCTTCTCTTGTCGGGCAGTGCTTGATCATTAAGGATTGAGAGGTTAAGTGTAAGACCATTTAGGATATTACCTGACGGGTTAATCTTGCACCTGCCCACAGTCCTTGGATTTTTATAAGATGGCTTGGCCCAAGGACCACTTAATGTAAGTGTTGGGCCCATAGGGTCCATGTGATGGGCTCAAGGGGGGCACTGAGTCTTTTAGTGAATTGGGCTGGGCCTTGTAATAAAGGCTGGGCCGAACCCATGTAGCTGGTGTGTAGATCAATGCTTGGGTCCCATGCCATACAAAGAAGCCCAACTGGGCAGCAGGTTGGAAACTGGTTAAACACTGAACTCTTAATGGGCCAAAACCCCATTTCAAACTAGGCTGATATGATCACCAGTTCATGGGGCAAATCTGAGATTAGTGTTAGTAAAAGGATTGGGTCATTGACCTTATCCACTCTAAGAGACCAAATTGAAATTAGATTTGAATCTGGTAACCACCTGATAAGATCAGGAATTAACTAACTTAATCTGCAGATAGGATTCAGATCAACCCCTATCCAAATACTGCTTTGGATTTGGATAACTCCCAAAATATTGTGAGGTTTATTAATCAAGAAGAAAGAGGAGAAAACCCGAGCAGAAATATCAGATTTCGAACTAGGGGTTTGAGGAAGCAAGAAACACATCCTGCAATCTGAGATTTGATCTCTCAGAGACTCCAGAGAGAAGAGACAGTTCTGCCCTCTTCGTCCCTGGACTTCTCCTCCTTCTGCCGCCGCCACTACCTGTTGGAAGATTGGATCTTTGCAGCAACAGGAAGTCAAGAAAGCAGTTCTTGACAATAGTCTTGCAAGAAAGACACTAGGATTCGGTGTTCAAGGTATCTAGAGGGTTCTTGTGAAGAATACAGTGTGTAGGATGCACCCTGTTGGTTCCATTACACCCACAGCTGTGTCATCTTCAGCAGGAGCGGATCTTGGTTACTTCTTTGGGCGTGAACACCAACTTTGGGAGATATTATTTCTCCGAATCAGGTATAATCCTTCCTGTTTCCTTTTGGTTCAGATCTGGTTTGTTTATGGTTCAAGTAGGATCTTTGAATAATGTATTTTAAATTTAGGGAATATGATTCCCAGTTGGAAGAAGGTAGGAATTTTTTTTGAAGTTCGCCCCCCATTCCGCACCCTTCTTGGCGTCCATTAGATGGATCCTACCATTCTTTCAATTAGCTGGAGGGAATAGTTAATTACGCCCTAGTTCTAATTTTAGGCTAAACCAAAGTGGTTACCACTGACTTTCATAAAGCCAGATTTTGGTGGGCCTAAATCGGCTAGGGTTCCGCACGTGATCTCTTGATGAGGTGTGGGGCCCACCACTGAGGGAGGTTATCCAATGACCAAAAGGGACACCATGGCAATGATGTGCATTCAGCCCAATCCGACACCTAGTGCAGTATCATAATCATGTCTAGGGTCGGGTGTAACTTTCTAGTTTTGCCCATCAATCTCTAAGCTTCAGGGCAATACTAGAAATCTGGTCCAGTTCATAGATTCATATAATCCTACACCGTATGTGCCTAGGGTCTCACCCTGGTAGCTGAGATAGGCCACCCCAACTGACTTGGTGGTACCATAGTGTCAGCCTTATCAGGATAGGTCTCCCCAGACCGACCCACTGGCTGTGAACATTCTAAACTAACACGAGTCTCATTAAGTGTCCAGCTTAAGGGGATTACACACGTACATACCAAGGGAACATGAATCAAATATGCACTTTTATTAATTTACAATAAACTCATAAAGTACATCATTCTAATATCTGGAATCCAAGCAAGGTAATTTCGTATCCTATGTCATAAAAACCAATTTGTTGGTAACTTCTCTGTCCTAGCGTATTGACTCCAAGGCTTCAACTCATGCGTGTAACTCACTACAGGGGTTCAAGGTAAGCAGAAGGCTGAGTGAAGGAGAGGTGATTCTTTATTTGGGGACTTCTACAAGTGTTGCAGCTACGGCTACAGGAATCGTAGAATTAATTTTTAGAGATGGATCAATTGTACTGAAAGATTCTCTATGTACAAAATTTGAGAAGAAATTTGATTTCTGTTTCAAAATTATGTCCATGATACTTTGTCTTCTTTAGTAATACAATTACTATTAAAAGAAACAATAGATTCATCGTATACAGAGAACTTGACAATGGTCTCTATGTTTTGCATCCTTCTCTAGAAACTAACATAGCCGAAACTACATTGGCTGATATCCCCAAGAAAAGAATCCATGATACAGTTAATCCTACGTGCTTGTAACATTACCGACTTGGCCATATCAGTATAGATCGTATCACAAGGTTGGTAAAGGATGGTCCTTTGGATTTTCTATCTGAAGAAAATCTTCCCACTTGTGTGAAGGGATGAGAGATCCATCGTATGGATGCCCAAATCTTGCAGAATAAAGGGGGCGAATTTAAACAATTTTTCTCTCCCTTCAACTGGGAATCACAATCCCTAATTAGAAAATCATATTTTCAATGATCAATCTTGAACCACAAACTGAACCAGATTTCAACCAAAAGGAGTAGGAGAGAGGTATACTTGATACAGAGAAATATTATCTCTCAATGAAGGTGTTCACGCCCAAGGAAGGATCCAAAGATTGCTCCCACTGAAGATGGTGCAATGTAGGATGGAGTAGAATCAGCAGTGTTCTTCTCCAAGAACTCTATCCTTCACAAGAAACAGCAGGATAGCATGTGAGCACAACTTCCTATCAATCATTTCACAAAGAATTGATGTCAAGATGGAATCTTGACTTCTCCCTCAACTAGAGATCAAACTGGCAAACTTGGGCGGCAAGAACAGGGAGGCGGCAAGAAAGAATTCTGCACGGTTGCATAATTCTTCCTTCTGTGATTTCAGCTTTGAAGAGGATGTGAGTATTTGCCTCTTCTAAAGGCTACCACCCCCTCCTTCTTTTGTAAACCTAAAGGAACAACTCCCAATCCAATTAGGAGTTGCTGATCCAAATCTCATTTGGACCAGACATCCCTTTAGGTGATAAGAACGAACCCTTATCTTATCTGCAAATTAGATCAGCCTTCCCCTAATCTTATTAGAAGGTTTCTAGATCTGAATCACATTCAGATCTGGACTCTCTGAGTGGATAGGGTTAAGACCCTATCCTATCTGTTGATCCATCTTAGAATTCACCCTAATTTAACTTATTAAATTAGTGTAGTTCGAAATGGGCTTTAGGCCCATTAAGCTTATGTGCTCACTTAGCCTTCCTAACTGCTGCCCAGTTGGGCTTCCTTGTGAGGCGTGGGACCCAAGCATTGATCTACACATCAGCCACATGGGTTCGGCCCAGGCTTTGTTACAAGGCCTGGCCGAATACACTGTTATGGATAGTGCACCCCCTGAACCCCATCAAATGGGCTCTATGGGCCCAACACTTACCTTAAGTGGTCCCTGGGCCAAGTCACCTTGTAACACTCAAGGACTGTGGACAGGTGCAAGATTAGCCCATCAGGTATTATTCTCAATGGTCTTACACTTAACCTCTCAGCCCATAATGATTAAACACTGCTCGACAAGAGAGGACCTCTCCCCTCGGCTACAAGCACTCTCTGTTTACATGGATCCCGAGAATTAAAACCTTTGCAAACATTTTAGAAACCATATATATATATATATATATATATATATATATATATATATATATATATATATATATATCTCATATAAAATACATTTTGCAAAACAAATATCAACGATTGAAATCGGTTGCCGGCAGTCTTGGTTTCCATCAGTGAGAGTGCATCCTCGACCATTACCCTTGTCCGTCAACGGGGCTGATCCTGTCACTATGATCACCCACTCAGATGAATTTTTAGACTATCCCAACATACCTAGCTTTTGACCCCACTAAGGATCTCACTGATTAGTATATCAAAGACAGCCCAATACAACACCTAGTGCAGTATCATAATGGAGTCTAAGGGTCGGGTGTAACTTTCCAGTTTTGCCCATTAATCTCCAAGGTCCAGGTAAATACTGGAAATCTGGTCCAGTTCAAAGATTCAATTAATCCTAAAATGCATGTGCCTAGGGTCTCACCCTGGCAGCTGAGACAGACCACCCCAACCGACTTGGTGGTACATCAGTGTCAGCCTTATCAGGATAGGTCTCCCCAGACCGACCCATTGGCTGTGAACATTCTAAACTAACACAAGTCTCATTAAGTGTCCAATTTAAGGGTATTACATAGAAACATACCAAGGGAACATAAATCAAATATGCACTTTTATTCATTTACAATAAACTCATAATGTACATCATTTTGATTGAAGCTAAGGGCATACAAAACTGTCTAACAGCTCCCAGTTGCACTTAGGTCCAATCAGGTATAAGCCAGAGTCCCATGCTTTCCACGTGTTTCTCAAACACTTTCTGTGATAGTGGCTTTGTCAAAGGGTCTGCTACATTTTCTGCTGACGCTACCTTCTAAATCAAGATGTCCCCTCTACCAACAATCTCTGGCAGTACATGGTACTTCCTCTCCATGTGCTTCGACTTTGAGTGGGCTCGTGGCTCCTTAGCTTGAGCAATTGCTCCATTGTTGTCACACAACAACATGACGGGTGATGTGCTTGACGAAAATACTCCCAACTCGTGAACAAACTTCTTCATCCACACGGCTTCTTTGGCAGCCTCACTTGGGGCAATGTACTCGGCCTCGGTCGTGGAGCCTGCAGTGGACCCCCATTTGTTGCTTTTCCAGCAAACAACACATGATCCTATCGTGAAAACATATCCAGATGTAGACTTTCTATCATCTGGATCTGACTGGAAATCGGCATCTGTATACCCTTGAATCTGTAGTGAGCTACCGTCAAATACTAGACAAAACTCTTTTGTCCTTCGTAGGTACTTAAGTATGTTTTTCACAACAATCTAGTGCTCCTACCCTGGGTTGTCTTGAAATCTGCTTACTACACTTACTGACTGAGCAATGTCAGGACGAGTGCACAGCATGGCATACATGATGCTCCCTACGGCAGAGGCATAGGGAACGTCTTTCATGCCATCAATCTCCTCAGAAGTCTTGGGAGACATCTTCTTGGAGAGAGTGACTCCGTTGCTGAAAGGAACATTTTCTTTCTTGGAGTTTTCCATGCTGTATCTTTTGACTATTTTGTAAATGTAAGCAGATTGGGATAGTCCTCTTATCCACTTCGATCTATCTCTATAGAGTCGAAAACCCAGTATATAGGAGACTTCTCCAAGATCTTTCATGGAGAATTGTTGTGAATGAAAGAATGGTAGGATCCATCTAATGGACGCCATAAAGGTTCCGGAATGGGTGGGCGAATTTCAAAAAATTTCCTACCTTCTCCCTACTGGGAATCATATTCCCTAAATTTAGAATACAATATTCAAGGATCCTACTTGAACCATAATCAAACCAGATCTGTACCAAAAGATAAATGGGAGGAATATACCTGATCCGGAGAAGCAGTATCTCCCAAAGTTAGTGTTCACGCCCAAAGAATGCTCCAAGATCCGTTCCTGCTGAAGATGACACAGCTGTGAATGGAACAGAACCCGCAGGGTGCGTCCTACACACTGGATCCTTCACAAGAATCCTCTGGAAATACTAAACACTGAATCTTTTTCAGTCTTTCTTGCAAGACTGATGTCAAGATCAGATTTCTTGACTTTCTTTTCTACAAAGATCTAATCTTGCAATGGCAGATGGCGGCGGCAGGAGGAGATCTCCAAATCGAAAAAGGCTGAACTGCTTTTTCTCTTTTCTAGAGAGTATGAGATCTGATCTCAATTCGCAGGAACCTTTCTTGCGATTTTTCTTGATTCGAAATCTGCTGTAATTCTCTCTATCTTGGTTCGTTTTTCTCCTCCTTTCTTCTTGATTAAGAAACATCTTTATTAGGAGTTATCCCAATCCAAATCAGTATTTGGATAGGGGATAATCTTAATTCTTTCTGCAGATAGATTTAGCTTACTCCTGATCTTATCAGGAGGTTACCAGATTCAAATATAATTTGAATTTGGTATCTAAGAGTGGATAAGGCTAAAGGCCCAATCCTTTTACTAACTTTAATCTCAAATTCGCCCCAAGGATGGGTGATCATATCAGCCCACATCGAAATGGGCTTCTGGCCCATTAAGTGTTCAGTGTCTAATTACTTTCCAAACTGCTGCCCAGTTGGGCTTCTTTGTATGGCGTGGGACCCAAGCATTGATCTACACACCAGCCACATGGGTTCGGCCCAGCCTTTAATACAAGGCCCAGCCGAATTCACTAAAAAACTCAATGAACCCCTTGAGTCCATCATATGGACCCTATGGGCCCAACACTTACATTAAGTGATCCCTGGGCCAAGCCATCTTATAAAAACCCAGGGACTGTGGGCAGATGCAAGATTAGCCCATCAGGTATTATCCTCAATGGTCTTACACTTAACCTCTCAGCCCTTAATGATCAAGCACTGCCCGACAAGAGAGGACCTCTCCCTTGGCTGCAAGGAATAGTGCCGCACTCTCCTCTCACATGGATCCCGGGAAATAAAACCATTTGCAAACAATTCGAAACCATACATATATATATAAATATATTAATTTTGCAAAACAAAATTCCAACGATTGAAATCAACTGCCGGCAGTTTGTTTTCCATCAGAGAGAGTGCATTCCCGATCATTACCCTTTGTCCGACAAAGTGGCTGATTCTGTCACTATGATCACCCACTCAGATGAATTCTCAAACTGCCCCAACATACCCAGGTTTTGATCTCCGCTAAGGATCTCACTGATTGGCATATCAAAGGCAGCCTGATCCAACACCTAGTGAAATGTCATAATCGAGTCTAGGGGTCAGGTGTAACTTTCCAGTTTTGCCCATCTATCTCCAAGGTCCAGGGCAATACTGGAAATCTGGTCCGGTTCAAGGATTCAAGTAATCCCATACTGCATGTGCCTCGGGTCTTACCCTGGTGGCTGAGACAGGCCATCCCAACACTTGGTGGCACACCAGTATCAGCCTTGGCAGGATAAATCTCCCCAGACTTATCCAACGGCTGTGAACATTTAAAACTAACATGAGTCTCTATAAATGTCCAGTTTTAGGGTTTTACACAGAATTAAACCAAACAACATGAATCAAACATGCACTTTATTTATTTCCACTAAATAACAAAAGTACATCAAATCAGATTGAAGCTAAGGGCATACAAAACTGTATAACAGCTCCCACTTGCACTTAGGTCCAATCCGGTACAAGCCGGAGTCCCATACTTTCCACGTGTTTCTCAAACACCTTCTGTGTCAGTGGCTTAGTCAATGGGTCTGCCACATTATCCGCTGATGCTACCTTCTGAATTAGGACGTCCCCTCTACCAACGATCTCACGCAGTACATGGTACTTTCTCTCGATGTGCTTCGACTTCGAGTGAGCCCAAGGCTCTTTAGCCTGGGCGATAGCTCCATTGTTGTCACACAACAACGGGATGGGAGATGTGCTGGATGGAATCGCTCCCAATTCGTGTATGAACTTCTTTATCCACACGGTTTCCTTGGCAGCTTCACTTGCGGCAATGTACTCGGCCTCGATTGTGGAGTCTGCACTGGACCCCTATTTGCTGCTTTTCCAGCAAACAGCACACGATCCTATCGTGAAAACGTACCCAGATGTAGACTTTCTATCATCTGGATCCGACTGGAAATCGGCATTGGTATACCCTAGAACTTGCAGTGAACTACCATCGAATACCAGACAAAACTCTTTTGTCCTTCGAAGGTATTTGAGTATGTTCTTTACAGCAGTCCAATGCTCCTGCCCTGGGTTTGCCTGGAATCTGCTTACCACACACACCGCCTGAGCAATGTCAGGGCGAGTGCACAGCATGGCATACATGATGCTCCCTACGGCTGAGGCATAGGGAACGTCTCTCATGCTCTCAATTTCCTCAGAAGTCTTGGGAGACATCTTCTTGGAGAGAGTGACTCCGTGCCTGAAAGGAACGTTTCCTTTCTTGGAGTTCTCCAGGCTGTACCTCTTGACAATTTTGTCAATATAAGCAGCCTGGGATAATCCAATTATCCGCTTCGATCTATCTCTATAGAGTCGAAGACCCAGTATGTATGAAGCTTCTCCATGATCTTTCATGGAGAACTGCTGTGATAGCCATACCTTGACCGAAGTCAACATTCCTACATCATTGCCAATGAGTAGGATATCGTCCACGTACAACACCAAAAAGGTGATCTTATCCCCACTGGACTTTCTGTAAACACAGGGCTCATCCGGATTCTGCTCAAAGTCAAACGTTTTGACTGCAGAATCAAAATGGATGTTCCCACTCCTAGAAGCCTACTTAAGTCCATATATGGATCTATTAAGTTTACATACCATGTGTTCCTGACCAGCAGCAATGAAGCCTTGCGGCTGCTGCATGTAGATATCTTCACTAAGATCTCCATTCAGGAACGCGGTTTTGACATCCATTTGCCAAATCTCATAGTCATGGTACGCTGCTACAGCTAGCAGGATCCTAATGGATTTAAGCATGGCCACGAGAGAAAAAGTTTCCTCATAGTCGATGCCTTCTTTCTGAGTATACCCTTTCGCCACCAAGCGAGCTTTAAAGGTCTCAATCCTGCCATTGGGGCCCTTCTTCCTCTTGTAGATCCATTTGCAACCAATTGCTTTTACCCCGGGGGGCGGATCCACTAGAGTCCAGACTCCATTGGTCTCCATTGAGTCCATTTCAGCTCTAATGGCCTCCACCCACTTCTGGGAGTCTATGTCTAACATAGCTTCCGCGTAAGTCACGGGATCCTCTTCACTAGTCAAGGTTTCCACCAGGTAACTATCCTGGTCATAACCATATCGGACTGGTGGTCTGGATACCCGGGTGGTTCTTCTAGGTTGGTAATTACCTGGAATTTGTGGGACATCTCCCACTGCTCCTGAGCTCTTCTCATCAAGAACTATTTCCTGACGATGGGTGTCCAGGATGTAATCGGATTCTAAGAACTGGGCGTTTCGACTGCAGAACACCTTCTACTCACTCGGGTCATAGAATAGATAACCCACCGAATCCTTTGGGTAGCCTATAAACAGGCAATGACTGGTTTTAGATTTCAACTTGTCCGCATTTGTTCTTTTAACGTGTGCAGGACAACCCCAAATCTTCAAGTGTCTTACACTTGGCTTCCTTCTGGTCCAAAGTTCATATGGAGTTTTCGGAACTGATTTGGTTGGAACCCGATTCAGCACGTAGATAGCAGTATCTAATGCGTATCCCCAAAAGGATGTGGGTAATTGTGAGCGTACGAGAAGTGACCGGACCATGTCTAACAAGGTCCTATTCCTCCTCTCTGAAACACCATTGAGTTGAGGTGTAGCAGGAGGAGCTAATTGTGACACTATCCCATTGGCCTTTAAGTAGTCCCTGAATTCGTCAGAGAGATACTCGCCACCTCGATCTGATCGAAGGGCCTTAATTTCTCTCCCTAACTGTTTCTCGACTTCCTGTTTGAACTCCTTGAACTTTTCAAAGGATTCAGACTTATGTCTCATTAGGTACACATAACCATATCGTGAAAAATCATCTGTAAAGGTGATGAAGTACACGTATTGATTTCGTGTCCTAACACTCAGGGGACCACATACATCAGTATGTATTAGGTCAAGTGTGCCTTCAGATTTTTCAGACTTACCGTCAAATGGCCGCTTAGACATCTTACCTTGAAGGCAAGGTTCACAAGTGGGAAGATTTTCTACAGTTAGAAAATCCAAAGGACCATCCTTTACCAACCTTGTGATTCGGTCAATACCGATATGGCCAAGTCGGTAATGCCAGAGGCACGTGGGACTTACTGTATCACGATTCCTTTTCTTGGGATTTTCGACCGACGTAGTTTCGGTTAAGTTAGTTTCCAGAGAAGGATGTAGAACATAGAGACCGTTCTCTTGTTCCCCGCATGCGATAAATTTATTATTCCGTTTAACAGTAATCACATTACTAAAATAAACAGTATATCCATCAGCACACAGTTTTGAAACAGAAATTGAATTTCTTCTCAAGTTCTGTACATAAAGACAATCTTTAAGTACAAGTATTCCATCTTTAAAAACTAATTCTACGGTTCCTATTGCCGCTACTGCAACACTTGCAGTTGTTCCCAAGAATAATGTCACTTTACCTTCACTCAACCTTCTGCTAACTTTGAACCCCTACAGTGAGTTACACGCATGAGTTGAAGCCCCGGAGTCAACACACCAGGACACAGAAGTAACTAACATGTTAGTTTCTATGACACAAGTTTCGATGTTACCTTTCTTAGATTCCAGGTAGGCAGGACAATTCCTCTTCCAGTGGCCGGTCTGCTTGTAGAAGTGACAGACATCAGATGACTTGTTCTTCTTCTACTTCTTAGGATTGGTAGCCTTCTTCTGAGGCTTCTTTGCCTTTCTCTTTTTCTTGCCCGATTTGTTAGCTTCAGCAAGCATAACCACAGGCTCATCCTTCTTTAGTAGATCCTCGGCTCTCTGCAACATATTGCTGAGTTCCTGGACGCGGACATTCAGCTTATTCATATTGTAGTTCATTGTGAACGCATTGAAGGAAGAGGGCAAAGAATTGAGGATGGCATCCACTTGCGTGCCAAGATCTAGCCCGGATCCAAGAGCTTCAAGTTCGTTAATGTATCCCATCATCCGAAGACAATGGTCATGAACTTTCTGCCCTTTGGTCATCTGCGTGGTCATGAACAATTTCAGGACCTTCTGTCGAGTAGAACGGTTCTGCTCTTCATACTTTGTTCTTAGACTGTCCAATATGTCATTGGCTAGTTCGATCTGATCGAACTGCCTCTGTATTGAGTTGTCTAATGAGGCAATGACAAAGCAGCGGGCTAGGGAGTTCTTATCCTCCCACTCTTGGTAGTCCCTCCTACGGGCCTCAGAAGCCCTATCACCCGGACGTTCCGGGGTAGGATTTTTCACCACCTTGTCTAACTTTTCGGAAGTTAGGACCAGCATAAGATTTCTGTACCAGTCGGCATAGTTTGGGCCCTTAAGCTTGTTATCGTCTTATCGTCTAGAAGCTTTGCAAATTGACCGTTTGTCATTTTCTGATAAAATAGCAAAATCATTAGTCCACAACCTTAGTTTGATTCATGTTACCTACATAGATATGGTTTTTAATCTATGTTCCATTCCCATTTGTTCATCTCTGAGATTTCCCTCCTTTCTCAGTGACGGAGACGACGAAATGTCTATGGAAATGTGGGAAATCACATGGGGTGCGTGAAGCCAACTGTTTCAGCTGCATAACCTCACCACCTTGCTATGATGGATCATATCCACTCATCAAATGAGTTTCCCCTTTGGCCTCTGTCAGACAAGGTTCAGAGCTGTTTTCAGGTAAAACCTTTCTATCCAGTGAGTGCTTACCCATTATATTCAGGTTACGCCAAGGTACCGTGAGAGCATTCCCATTTTCTGGTGAAGCCCCTCCCACATCGGTCTATGACGCCCCTATCATCTTATGAAACACTCTAATAGATCCAACAGCAAATGGATAGCCCAATTTTATGGTGCGTTTCCTCATTACTGAAGGACCCATTATTGTGCTAATGACGGAAGGCCTTTAGAGAGTCCATCATATGGGTCTTCCTATCACATGCATTCATATTTGCTAGAGGGAACAAAAACGCCCTAGTTTTAATTTAGGTCAAACCAGAGTGGCTCCCACTGACTTTCATAAAGTCAGATTTCTGGTGGGCCTTAATCGGCTAGAGGTTCCGTATGCATCCCTTTTCAGGGTTGTGGGGCCCACCAAGCAAAGAGGGGTCATCCAATGACCTTGAAGGACACTATGGCAATGATGTGCATTTAGCCATGGTGTGCGCAAGAGCCACTAACGAGTCTTCATGGGCCAAGTACTTATGGCCCATGGTCGCAGCACATCAAACATCCAAACATCACATGTAAAGGAGGAATTGATCCAATCAATTAACTGCTGTAAAGCCCATTGAACAGCCCATTTAAAAACTAAGTCATTAACAATTAATGACTACTAGGTGTATGGGCTGAATCGCAGATAGCAGTTCGGCCCATACAGCTTATCTCACAGTAATGGGCCTTTTGCAGTTTTAACCCTTTAAAACTAGGCTTTACAGGTGGGCCGAAGTAATCCTTGTAATTGAACATCAGATTTGGAACAGCAAGTGTGAGAAATACTGACTGAAAAACAGTCCCTATCGAACCCCAGATTCGGTCCAAACAGTTTTGGTCCAATCTAGTCCGAGAGGATCCAAAACTGATTTTCAATTCAAGAGTTAATTCATGAAAGATCTGAAATTAATAATTTTGATTTCAAACAATCACAAATCAAACTATGGACTGTTCGCACCACCTGCAAAACAGAGGTTAATCACAAGGGTTGCAGTTTCACAAATTGCAAATCGCAGAAAGCGATTTCTCCAACTGCAAATCTCCAGCGCCGCCATTTTCTTCCTTCTTCTTTAATCAAGAAAAATAACAGAAATCCTATTTCTATTAATTACATTCTTGATCAAATCCTATACATTCAGTCTAAAATAAAAAAATTATTTACAAACCGAATATAAATAAATTGAAAGAAAAAGGGTGCGCAGACTATCTGCGCCAAATCTGCATTATGATCTCCAGGTTCGAACAGTCCATTAAATCAAAATAAATAAAGAACAATTCTAAATAAATTTTGGATTTAATAAAATTAATTTCAGATCAATCGCCCTTAACAAGAAACAGCTTGTTGAAATAAAGAAAACAATCTGCGCAAATCCTGAAAGAACACCTTCTATCCATCTGCGCAGGGTCAGATCTGATTTTCTTTTGGTTCAAGATTCGAACCTGTGGCTCTGATACCACTGAAAGAATGGTAGGATCCATCTAATGGACGCCATAAAGGTTGCGGAATGGGTGGGCGAATTTCAACAATTTCCTACCTTCTCTCAACTGGGAATCATATTCCCTAAATTTAGAATACAATATTCAAGGATCCTACTTGAACCATAATCAAACCAGATCTGTACCAAAAGATAAATGGGAGGAATATACCTAATCCGGAGAAGCAGTATCTCCCAAAGTTGGTGTTCACGCCCAAAGAATACTCCAAGATCCGTTCTTGCTGAAGATGACACAGCTGTGAATGGAACAGAACCAGCAGGGTGCGTCCTACAAACTGGATCCTTCACAAGAATCCTCTGGAAGTACTAAACACTGAATCTTTTTCAGTCTTTCTTGCAAGACTGATGTCAAGAACAGATTTCTTGACTTTCTTTTCTGCAAAGATCTAATCTTGCAATGGCAGATGGCGGCGGCAGGAGGAGATCTCCAAATCGAAAAAGGCTGAACTGCTTTTTCTCTTTTCTAGAGAGTATGAGATCTGATCTCAATTCGCAAGAACCTTTCCTGCGATTTTTCTTGGTTCGAAATCTGCTGTAATTCTCTCTATCTTGGTTCATTTTTCTCCTCCTTTCTTCTTGATTAAGAAACCTCCTTATTAGGAGTTATCCCAATCCAAATCAGTATTTGGATAGGGGATAATCTTAATCCTTTCTGCAGATAGAGTTAGCATACTCCTGATCTTATCAGGAGGTTACCAGATTCAAATCTAATTTGAATTTGGTCTTTAAGAGTGGATAAGGCTAAAGGCCCAATCCTTTTACTAACTTTAATCAAAAATTCGCCCCAAGGATGGGTGATCATATCAGCCCACCTCGAAATGGGCTTCTGGCCCATTAAGTGTTCAGTGTCTAATTACTTTCCAAACTACTGCCCAGTTGGGCTTCTTTGTATGGCGTGGGACCCAAGCATTGATCTACACACCAGCCACATGGGTTCGGCCCAGCCTTTAATACAAGGCCCAGCCGAATTCACTGAAAAACTCAATGAACCCCTTGAGTCCATCATATGGACCCTATGGGTCCAACACTTACATTAAGTGGTCCCTGGGCCAAGCCATCTTATAAAAACCCAAGGACTGTGGGCAGATGCAAGATTAGCCCATCAAGTATTATCCTCAATGGTCTTACACTTAACCTCTCGGCTGCAAGGAACAGTGCCGCACTCTCCCCTCACATGGATCCCGGGAATTAAAACCATTTGCAAACAATTCGAAACCGTACATATATATATAAATATATTAATTTTGCAAAACAAAATTCAAACGATTGAAATCAACTGCCGGCAGTTTGGTTTCCATCAGAGAGAGTGCATTCCCGATCATTACCCTTTGTCCGACAAAGTGGCTGATTCTGTCACTATGATCACCCACTCAGATGAATTCTCAAACTGCCCCAACATACCCAGGTTTTGATCCCCGCTAAGGATCTCACTGATTGGCATATCAAAGGCAGCTTGATCCAACACCTAGTGAAATGTCATAATCGAGTCTAGGGGTCAGGTGTAACTTTCCAGTTTTGCCCATCTATCTCCAAGGTCCAGGGCAATACTGGAAATCTGGTCCGGTTCAAGGATTCAAGTAATCCCATACTGCATGTGCCTCGGGTCTTACCCTGGTGGCTGAGACAGGCCATCCCAACACTTGGTGGCACACCAATATCAGCCTTGGCAGGATAAATCTCCCCATACTTGTCCAACGGCTACGAACATTTAAAACTAACATGAGTCTCTATAAATGTCCAGTTTTAGGGTTTTACACTGAATTAAACCAAACAACATGAATCAAATATGCACTTTATTTATTTCCACTAAATAACAAAAGTACATCAAATCAGATTGAAGCTAAGGGCATACAAAACTGTCTAACAGTGAAAGCCATACTTTCACCGTAGTTAACATTCCTACATCATTCCCATTGAGTAGAATGTCATCTACATACAGAACAAAGAAGGTAACCTTATCCACACTGTACTTCTTGTAAACACAGGGTTCATCCGGATTCTGCTTGAAGTCAAACGATTTGACAATAGAGTCAAAACAGAGGTTCCAACTTCTAGAAGCTTGCTTAAGTCCATAAATGGATCTATTAAGTTTACATACCATGTTTTCCTGACCTGCAGCAATGAAGCCTCGCAGCTGCAACAATTGTAGTAGTCCCCATGTAGAGCGTCACTTCTCCTTCACTCAGCCTTCTGCTTACCTTGAACCTCTGCAGTGATTTACATGCATGAGTTGAAGCCCTGGAGTCAATACACCAGGATGCAGAAACTACCAATAGGTTGGTTTCTATAGCACAAGATTCGAAATTACCTATCTTGGATTTTAGGTAGGCAAGATCGTTCCTTTTCTAGTGGCCGCTCTTCTTGCAGAAATGACTGGCATCCGATGCTTTGTCCTTCCTCTGCTTGTTGGGTTTGGCAGCCTTCTTCTGGGGCTTTCTCTTTGCCTTCTTTTTCTTGCCTGATTTGTCAGTTTCAATAGGCATGGCAATGTGCTCATCCTTTTTAATCAATTCTTCGGCCCTTTGCAACATATTGTTGTGTTCCTGCAAGCTGATGTTTAGCTTGTTCATGTTGTAATTCATGGTGAATGGATTAAAGGATGGAGGCAGAGAGTTCAGAATAGCATCGATCTGTGTTACCAGATCCAGCCCAGATCCAAGAGCCTCCAGTTTGTTGATATAACCCATCATCTGGAGACAATGGTCCTATACTTGTTGGCCCTTGTACATTTGCGCGGTCATGAACTGTTTCAAGACCATTTGCCGAGTAGAATGATTCTGCTCTTTGTACATTGTCTTGAGACTGTCCAATACATCTTTAGCAAGTTTGATCTGACCGAACTGCCTCTGAATTGGGTTGTCCAAGGAGGCAATGATATAGCAACGGGCAAGGGAGTTTTTCTCCTCCCATTCTTGGTATTCTCTTCTCCGGGCCTCAGAAGCCCTATCTCCCGAATGATCCTGGGTAGGATTCTTGGCTACCTTAACCAATTTCTCAGAGGTTAAGACCAACATAAGGTTCCTGTACCAGTCAGCATTGTTTGGGCCCTTCAGCTTGTTGTCATCAAGCAGCTTTGCAAATTGTCCGTTTGCCATTTTCTGATAAAAGAGCAAACATTAATCCACAACCTAATTGGACACATGTTCATTACATAGATATGAATTTTAATCTATGTTCCATTCCCATTTATTCATCTCTGAGATTTCCCTCCTTTCTTAGTGATGGAGACTGTGAGTTGTCTCTGGAAATGTGGGAAATCACATAGGGTGCATGGAGCCAACCATTTCAGCTGCATAACCCCACCACCTTTCTGTGAAAGATAATATCCACTCATCATATGAGCTTTCCCTTTGGCCTCTGTCAAACAAGGTTCAGAGCCATTTTCAAGTAAACCTTTCTGTCCAGTGAGTGCTTATCCATCATATTCGTGAACTCCAAGGTACTGTGAGAGTGTTCCCATTTTCTGGTGAAGCCCTTCCCACATCGGTCTATGACGCCCTTATTGAAGGGATGAGAGATCCATCCCATGGACGCCCAAAGATTGCAGAATAAAGGGCGAATTTCAAAAACTTTTTCTCTCCCTTCAACTGGGAATCACATTCCCTTTTTAGAAAATCATATTTTCAAGGATCATTCTTGAACCTTAAACTGAACCAGATCTGAACCAAAAGGAATAGAAGAGAATTATACCTGATACGAAGAAGTAATATCTCCCAACGAAGGTGTTCATGCCCAAGGAAGGATCCAAAGACTGCTCCCACTGAAGATGGCGCAGTGCAGGATGGAGCAGAATCAACAGTGTTCTTCCCCAAGAACTTTGTCCTTCGCAAGAATCAGTAGAATGGTACGTGAGCACAGCTTCCTTTTCAATCGTTTCTTAAAGAACTGATGTCAAGTGTCAATCTTAACTTCTCCCACAACAGGAGATCGAACTGGCAAACAGGGCGGCAAGAACAGGGAGGCAGCAAGAGAGTATTCGTAGGGTGTAGGATTCTCTCTTCTTGATTTCAACACTAAAGAGGATCTGATGTATCTCTCCTAAAGGCTGCCACCCCCTCCTTTTTGTTAACTTAAAAGATCAACTCCTAATCCCATTAAGAGCTACTTATCCAAATCGTATTTGGATCAGCCTTCTCTTCTAGTGATAAGGATAAACCCTTATCTTATCCACAGATTAGATTAGCTTTCTCCTAATCCCATTAGGAGGTTTCTAGATCTGAATCACATTCAGATCTGGACTCTCTGAGTGGATAGGATTAAGACCCTATCCTATCTGCTAATCCATCTCAGAATTCACCCCTTTAATTAACTAAATAAATAGCCCAGTTCGAAATGGGCTTTAGGCCCATTAAGCTTATGTGCTCACTTAACCTTCCTAACTGCTGCCCAGTTGGACTTCCTTGTATGGCGCGGGACCCAAGCATTGATGTACACATTAGCCACATGGGTTCGACCCAGCCTTTGTTACAAGGCCTGGTCGAATACACTGTTAAAGACAGTGCACCCCCTGAAACCCATCGAACGGGATCTATGGGCCCAACACTTACCCTAAGTGGTCCCTGGGCCAAGCCACCTTGTAACACCCAGGGACTGTGGGCAGATGCAAGATTAGCCCATCAGGTATTATCCTCAATGGTCTTACACTTTACCTCTCAGCCCTTAATGATCATACACTGCCCGACAAGAGAGGACCTCTCCTCGGCTGCAAGGAACAGTGTTGCATTCTCCACTTATATGGATCCCGGAAATTAAAACCTTTTTGCAAACATTTTAGAAACCATAATATATATACTTTTATATATCATATAAAATATACTTTGCAAAACAAATCTCAATGGTTGAAATCGGCTGCCGGCAGTCTTGGTTTCCAACAGTGAGAGTGCATCCCCGATCATTACCTTTGTCCGACAAAGGGGCTGATCCTATCACTATGATCACCCACTCAGATGAATTTTCGAATTCTCCCAACATACCCAGATTTTGACCCCCGCTAAGGATCTCACTGATTGGTACATCAAAGATAGCCCAATCCGATACCTAGTATAGTATCATAATCGAGTCTAGGGGTCGGGTGTAACTTTTCAGTTTTGCCCATCAATCTCCAAGGTCCAGGGCAATACTAAAAATCTGGTCCAGTTCAAAGATTCAATTAATCCCACACTGTATGTGCCTAGGGTCTCACCCCGGTAGCTGAGACAAGCCACCCCAACCGACTTGGTGGCACCACAGTGTCAGCCTTATCAGGATAGGTCTCCCCAGACCGACCCACTGGCTGTGAACATTCTAAACTAACAAGAGTCTCAATAAGTGTCCAGTTTAAGGGTATTATACAGAAACATACCAAGGGAACATGAATCAAATATGCACTTTTATTCATTTACAATAAACTCATAAAGTACATCAATTTTGATTGAAGCTAAGGGCATACAAAACTGTCTAACACTTATCATCTTATGAAACACTCAGATAAGCCCAACATCAAATGGATAGCCCATTTTTTGGTGTGTTTCCTCATTACTGAAGGACTCATCCTCATGCTAATGATGGAAGGCCTTTAGAAAGTTCATCATATGAATCTCCCTATCACATGCACTCATATTAGCTAGAGGGAATAGGAAATTATGCCCTAGTTTGATCTAGGTCAAACCCAAGTGGCTCCCACTGACTTTCATAAAGTTAGATTTTGGTGGGCCCAAATCGGCTAGGATTCCGCATGTGACCTCTTCATGAGGTGTGGGGCACACCACTGAGGGAGATCATCCAATGACCAAAAGGGACACCATGGCAATGATGTGCATTCAGTCATGGTGTGTGCAAGAGCCACTGTCGATTGAGCATGGGCCAAGCACTTATGGCCCATGTACATAGCATATCACACATCCATACATCACATGCAAGGATAAATTGATCCAATCAATTAACAATCTATAAAGCCCATTTGAAGCCCATTTTGAATCCATAATATTAACTATTAATATTATCTAGGTATATCGGCTGAATTAGGGTTGATTGGTTCGGCCCATATAGCTTTAAGTGTTAAGTGGGCTTTCAACAGTTTTAACTATTTAAAACTGGGCCTTTACAGGTTGGGCCAAATTAACTATTTAATTAATTATCAAGCCTCAGGCCCATTAATGGGAAAATTAAGGCTGACTTTCATCATTGATTGAACCCTAGATTTGGTCCAAACAATTTGAACCAATCTTGGTTCGAATGGGTCTAGGGTTTGATCTTTAATTAAATCTTTAATTCAAGAAAATAATCTGAAAGTAAATACTGATGAAAGAACAACCAAGATTGTTCCACAATCTAAAAGTAAATACTGATGAAAGTAAAGTCTATCAGGGTTGTTCACACAATCCTTCTTGCAAAATAGAGGTTAGATCACAGGATGCAGTTTCACAAACTGCAAATCGCAGATAGTGATTCTCCCATCTGCGAAATCTCCTTCTCTGCAAGTTCTCCTTCTCTGTGCGGCCATGTTCGATCCAAAATAAAATAAATAGAAATCCTAATTTCTATTAATAATTACATCAGTTCGAATATCTATACATTCAGTCTAAAAAAATTATTTTATAGACCAAATTTAATAAAACAATCCATAAACTGCAAAATCGCAAGTTCCCTGTGCAAACCAAGATTTTGATTTCCTATTGTACGAACAACCCATAAATCAACAAAATCATAAAGAAAAATTCTAAACAATAATCAGATTTTGTATAAAAATTAATTTCAGATTATTTGCCCATATTTTTGGGAACAAATTTCCTAAAACCCATATCTGCGCAAATCGGGTAGAACGCCTTCTGCCCATTTGCGCAAGTTCAGATCTGAAACAAATTGGTTCAAGATTTGAACAATGGCTCTGATTCCACTGAAGGGATGAGAGATCCATCATATGGACGCCCAAATCTTGCGGAATAAAGGGAGCGAATTTCAAAAATTTTTCTCTCCCTTCATCTAGGAATCGCATTCCCTATTTAGAAAATCATATTTTCAACGATCAATCTTGAACCATAAATTGAACCAGATCTGAACCAAAAGGAGTAGGAGAGAGGTATACCTGATCCAGAGAATTAGTGCAGTTCCCTATCCTATCTACTGATCCATCTCAGAATTCACCCTTACTTAACTTATTAAATTAGGGCAGTTCGAAATGGGCTTTAGGCCCATTAAGCTTATGTGCTCACTTAGCCTTCCTAACTGCTGCCCAGTTGGGCTTCCTTGTATGGCGTGGGACCCAAGCATTGATCTACACATCAGCCACATGGGTTCGGTCGAACCTGTGTTACAAGGCCTGGCCGAATACACTGTTATGGACAGTGCACCCCTTGAAACCCATCAAATGGGCTCTATGGGCCCAACACTTACCCTAAGTGGTCCCTGGGCCATGCCACCTTGTAATACCCAGGGATTGTGGGCAAATGCAAGATTAGCTCATCAGGTATTATCCTGAATGGTCTTACACTTAACCTCTCAGTCCATAATGATTAAACACTGCCCGACAAGAGAGGACCTCTCCCTCGGCTGCAAGGAACAATGTTGCACTCTCTGCTTATATGGATCCGAGGAATTAAAACCTTTGCAAACATTTTAGAAACCATATATATATATATGCTTTTATATCTCATATAAAATATATTTTGCAAAACAAATCTCAACGATTGAAATTGGCTACTGGCAGTCTTGGTTTCCATCAGAGAGAGTGCATCCCCGACACAGCATGGAGAACTCCAAGAAAGGAAACATTCCTTTCAGGCACGGAGTCACTCTCTCCAAGAAGATGTCGACCAAGACTTCTGAGGAGATTGAAGGCATGAGAGACGTTCCCTATGCCTCAGCCATAGGGAGCATCATGTATGCCATGCTATGCACTCGCCCGGACATTACTCAGGCGGTAAGTGTGGTAAGTAGATTCTAAGCCAACCCAGGGCAGGAGCATTGAACTGCTGTGAAAAACATACTTAAATACCTTCGAAGGACAAAAGAGTTTTGTCTGGTATTTGATGGTAGTGCACTACAAGTTCTAGGGTATACCGATGTCAATTTCCATTCGGATCCAGATGATAGAAAATCCACATCTGGGTATGTTTTCACGATAGGATCATGTGTTGTTTGCTGGAAAAGCAGCAAACAGGGGTCCACTATAGATTCCACAAGTGAGGCTGAGTACATTGCCGCAAGTGAAGCTGCCAAGGAAGCCATTTGGATGAAGAAATTCATACACGAATCGGGAGTGATTCCGTACAGCACATCACCCATCCCGTTGTTGTGTGACAACTTTGGAGAGATCGTCCAGGCTAAAGAGCCTTAGGCCCACTCGAAGTCAAAGCACATTATGAGGAAGTACCAATTCACTACGGGAGATTGTTGGTAGAGGGGATGTCCTAATTCAGAAGGTAGCATCAGTGGATAATGTGGCAGACCCATTGACTAAGCCACTGACACAGAAGGTTTTTGAAAAACACATGGAAAGTATGGGATTCCGACTTGTACCAGATTGGACCTAAGTGCAAGTGGGAGCTGTTAGATAGTTTTGTATGCCCTTAGCTTCAATCCATTTTGATGTACTTTTGACATTTAGTGTAAATAAATAAAGTGCATGTTTGATTCATGTTGTTTGGTATAATTCTGTGTAAGACCCTAAAACTGGACACTTGATGACACACATGTTAGTTTTAAATGTTCACAGCCATTGGATAAGTCTGGGGAGATTTATCCTACCAAGGCTGATACTGGTGTGCCACCAAGTGTTGGGATGGCCTGTCTCGGCCACCAGGGTAAGACCCAAGGCACAACTGGAAAGTTACACCTGACCCCTAGACTCGATTATGATACTTCACTAGGTGTCGGACCGGACTGTCTTTGATATGCCAATCAGTGAGATCTTTAGTGGGGGTCAAAACCTGGGCATGTTGGGGCAGTCTGGGAATTCATCTGAGTGGGTGATCATAGTGACAGGATCAGCCACTTTGTCAAACAAAGGTAATGATCGGGAATGCACTCTATCTGATGGAAACCAAATTTCTGACAATTGATTTCAATTGTTGGAATTTTGTTTTGCAAAATTTATATACGATATATATATATGTATGGTTTCAAAGTGTTTGCAAGTGGTTTTTAATTCACGGGATCCATGTGAGTAGAGAGTGCGGCATTGTTCCTTGCAGCCGAGGGAGAGGTCCTCTCTTGTCGGCCAGTGCTTGATCATTAAGGGCTGAGAGGTTAAGTGTAAGACCATTTAGGATAGTACCTGATGGATTAATCTTGCACCTGCCCATAGTCCCTGGGTTTTTATAAGGTGGCTTGGCCTAGGGACCACTTAATGTAAGTGTTGGGCCCATAGGGTTCATGGGATGGGCTCAGGGGTTCACTGGGCTCTCCAGTGAATTCGGCTGGGCCGAACCCATGTGACTGGTGTGTAGATCAATGCTTGGGTCCCATGCCATACAAAGAAGCCCAACTGGACAGCAGATTGGAAACTAGTTAAGCACTGGACATTTAATGGGCCAAAAGCCTCTTTCAAGCTGGGCTGATATGATCACCCATCTGTGGGGTGGATCTGGGATTAAAGTTAGCAAAAGGATTGGGCCTTTAACCTTATCCACTCTGGGAGACCAAATTCAAATTAGATTTGAATCTGGTAATCTCTTGATAAGATCAGGAGTAAGCTAACTTAATCTGCAGATAGGATTAAGATCATCCCCTATCCAAATACTGATTTGGATTGGGATAACTCCTAATTAGGAGGTTTCTTAAACAAGAAGAAAAGAGGAGAAACCCTAAGTGATAGAAAGAGATTTCGAACCTAAGGGTTGTGTGCAAGAATTCATCCTGTGAATTAAGATAGGATCTCATACACACTCAAGAGAGAAGAGAAGCAATTCAGCCATCTTCATCTCAGGAGATCTCCTCCAGCCGGCCCACTCTTTCTGACAAGATTCGATCTTTGAAGGAGAAAGAAATCAAGAAATTAGTTTTTGACATCAGCTTTGCAGAAAAGACTGAAAAGGATTTGGTGCTCATAGTTTCCAGAGGATTCTTGTGAAGGATCTAGTGTGTAGGACACACTCTACTGGTTCTATTCCACATACAACTGTGTCATCTTCAGCAGGAGTGCATCTTGGTGCCCTCTTTGGGCGTGAATACCATCTTCGGGAGATACTGCTTCTCTGGATTAAGTATAATTCCTCCCTTTCCTTTTAGTTCAGATCTAGTTCGATTATGGTTCAAGTAGAATCCTTGAATATTGTATTCTAATTTAGGGAATTTGATTCCTAGTTGGAAGAATGTAGGAAAACTTTTAAAATTCGCCCACCCATTCTGCAACATTTTTGGTGTCCATTAGATGGATCCTACCATTTTTTCAGAGAGTGCATCCCCGATCATTACCTTTGTCCAACAAAGGGGCTTATTCTGTCTCTATGATCGCCCACTCAGATGAATTCTCAGACTGTCCCAACATACCCAGGTTTTGACCCCTGCTAAGGATCTCACTGATTGGTATAGCAAAGACAACCTAATCTGACACCTAGTGCAGTATCATAATTGAGTCTAAGGGTTGGGTGTAACTTTCCAGTTTTGCCCATTAATCTCCAAGGTCCAAGGCAATACTGGAAATCTGGTCCAGTTCAATGATTCAATTAATCCTACACTGCATGTGCCTAGGGTCTCACCCTAGTAGCTCAGACAGGCCACGCCAACCGACTTGGTGGTACATCAGTGTCAGCCTTATCAAGATAGGTCTCCCTAGACTGATCCATTGGCTGTGAACATTCTAAACTAACACGAGTCTCATTAAATGTCTAGTTTAAGGGTATTACACAGAAACATACCATGGGAACATGAATCAAATATGTACTTTTATTCATTTACAATAAACTCATAATGTACATCATTTTGATTGAAGCTAAGGGCATACAAAACCGTCTTACATTGTGAGCCTTGCCTTCAGGGTAAGATGACGAAATGGCCATTTAACGGTAAGCCTGAAATCCCTAGTGTTAGGACTCGTCACCAGCACGTGTATTTCATTACATTCACCGATGATTATTCTCGATATGGTTACATGTACCTAATGAAACACAAGTCTGAATCCTTTGAAAAGTTCAAAGAATTCAGACAAGACGCTTCGATCGAATCAAGGTGGTGAGTATCTCTTTGACGAATTCAGGGACTAGTTGAAGGTCAATGGGATAGTATCATAGTTGGCTCCTTCTGCTACACCACAGCTAAATGGTGTTTTAGAGAGAAGGAATAGGACCTCATTGGATATGGTCCGGTCACTTCTCGTACACTTAGAGTTACCCACATCATTTTGGGGTTACACATTAGAACTGCGATATACATGCTGCATCGGGTTCCAACAAAATTAGCTCCGAATATTCCATGTGAACTTTGGACTAGAAAGAAACCAAGTGTCAGACACTTGAAGATTTGGGGTTGTCCAACACACATTAAAAGAACGTGTGCAGACAAATTAGATTCCAAGCTCAGTCGTTGCCTATTCGTAGGCTACCCCAAAGGCTCTATGGGTTACTTATTCTATGATCCAGGATAATGGAAGGTGTTCTGTAGCCGAAATGCCCATTTCTTGGAGGATGATTACATCCTGCACAATCATCGTCAGGAAGTTGTTCTTGATGAGGAGAGCTCAGGGTCAGTGGGAGATGGACCATTGGTTCCAGGATTGACCAACCTAGAAAATCTACCCGGGTATCCAGGCTTCTAGTCCGTTTTGGCTATGAGTAGGATAGTTATCTGGTGAAAGCTATGACTAGTGAGGAGGATCCCGTGACTTATGCTGAAGCTATGTTGGACATAGATTCTTTGAAGTTGGTAGATGCCATGAGAGCCGAGATGGACTCAATGGAGACCAATGGAGTCTGGACTCTAGTAGATCCACACCCTAGGTTAAAGCAATTGGTTGCAAATAGATCTATAAGAGGAAGAAGGGCCCCGATGGTAAGCTTTCACAACAATTCTTCCTGAAAGATCTTGGAGAATCCTCCTATATATTGGGTCTTCGACTATATAGAGATAGATCGAAGTGGATAATAAGATTATCCCAATCTGCTTACATTGACAAAATAGTCAAAAGATACAACACGGAAAACTCCAAGAAGGGAAATGTTCCTTTCAGGCATGGAGCCACACACTCTAAGAAGATGTCTCCCAAGACTTCTGAGGAGATTGAGGGCATGAAGGACATTCCCTATGCCTCAGCCATAGGGAGAATCATGTATGCCATGCTATGCACTCGTCCTAACATTGCTCAGGTAGTGAGTGTGGTAAGTAGATTCCAGGCCAACCCAGGGTAGGAGCACTGGACTGCTGTGAAAAATATACTTAAATACCTTCGAAGGACAAAAGAGTTTTGTCTGGTACTCGATGGTAGCTCACTACATATTCAGGGGTATACTGATGCCGATTTCTAGTCAGATCTAGATGATAGAAAGTCCACATTTGGGTATGTTTTCATGATAGGATCGTGTGTTTTTGGCTGGAAAAGCAGCAAATAGGGGTTTACGACAGATTCTACAACCGAAGTCGAATACATTGCTGCAAATGAAGCTACCAAAGAAGCCATGTGGATGAAAAAGTTCATTCATGAATTGGGAGAAGTTCTGTCCAACACATCACCCATCCCGTTGTTGTTTGACAATGGTGGAGCTATCGCTAAGGCGAAGGAGCCACGAGCCACTCAAAGTCGATGCACATCGAGAGGAAGTACCACGTACTATGAGAGATTGTTGTTAGAGGGGATGTCCTGATTCAGAGGGTAGCATCAGTGGAGAATGTAGCAGACCCATTGACTAAGTCATTCACATAGAAAGTGTTTGAGAAACACATGGAAAGTCTGGAACTCTGGCTTATACCAGATTGGACCTAAGTGCAAGTGGGAGCTGTTAGACAGAATATGCCCTTAGCTCAAATCAGATTGATGTACATTATGACATTTAATGAATAAAGTACATATTTGATTCATGTTATAGTGGTGTGTTTCCGTGTAATGCCCTTAAACTGGACACTTATGAGACTCATGTTAGTTTAGAATGTTCACAGCTGTTGGATAAGTCTGAGGAGATTTATCCTGCCAAGGCTGACACTGATCTGCCACCAATTGTTGGGGCAGCTTGTCTCAGCTACTAGGGTGAGACCCGGGGTAGATGTAGTGTAGGTTTATTTGAAACCATGAACCAAACAGATTTCCAGTATTGCCCACCTTGGAGATTGATGGGCAAAACTGGAAAGTTACACCCGATTCCTAGACTCAATTATGATATTGCACTAGGTGTCGAATTGGGCTGTCTTTAATATGACAATCAGTGAGATCCTTAGAGGGGGTCAAAACCAGGGTATGTTGGGATAGTATGAGAATTCATCTAAGTGGGTGATCATAGTGATAGGATCAGCCCCTTTGTCGGCAGAGGTAATGATCAGGGCTCTCTCTGATGGAAACCAAGACTGCTGACAGTCGATTTCAACCATTGAAATTTGTTTTGCTAAATATATTTATATATGGATATACACATATATATAAATATGTTATGGTTTCAAAATGTTTTCAAAAGGTTTTAATTCCCAGGATCCATGTAAGTAGAGAGTGCAACACTATTCCTTGTAGCCAAGGGAGAGGTCCTCTCTTGTCGGTTACTGTTTGATCATTATGGGTTGAGAGGTTAAGTGTAAGACCATTGAGGATAATTCCTGATAGGATAATCTTGCATCTACCCACCATCCCTGGGTTTTTATAAGGTGGCTTGGCCCAGGGACCACCTAGTGTAAGTGTTGGGCCCATTAGGAGCACATGTGATGGGCTTCAGGGGGTTCATTGTCTTTTCAGTGAATTTGGCCAGACCTTGTAATAGAGGTTGGGCTGAACCCATGTGGCTGATGTGTAGATCAATGTTTGGGTCCCATGCCATACAATGAAGCCCAACTAGGCAGCATTTTGGAAGGCCACTGAGCACATGGACTTATTGGGCCTAAAGCCCATTTCGAACTAGTTTAGTTAGACTAATTAAAGAGAGGACCGGGAGTTATCCCTATCCACTCAGAGAGTCTAGATCCAAATTCTCCTAATGAGATTAGGAGAGAGCTGATCTAATCTGCAGATAAGATAAGGATTTACCCTTATCAATTGAAAAGAGTCCAGATTAAAATAAGGATTTGAATCAGGAAACTCCTAATAGGATTAGGAGTTGATCTCTTTGATGAGACTGAAAAGAACCCTATTTTTGTCCCCTAATTTCCATATTTTTTCATTATTTTAACACTTAAATGCACTCATTACTCTTGTATTTCGATTCAGGGCAATAAAAAAGGCAATTGGAAGGAAACATGCCAATTCGGGTGATTTTGCACAGTTTCGGTGATAGTCAGTGATCTGGGCCTAACTCTCAATTCCGGACTCCGAATTGGGCAATTCAAGAAGCATTAGAAAGAAGAATGAAAGGCCCACAACTTTTATGTTTTGGGCATTGACTGGTTCATTCCACATTGAGCACGAAACTGGACCCGAAGTCGGAGCAAATTCGCAGCCAGGCCCATTTAACAGCTGAAGCCCAACTCGTAGAAGAACCTAGAAGCAGCTCAAGTAGCAGAGAAGCCAAACTCTGATACAAGAGTCTAGAGTCCTAATTCAAATATAATCTCCCAAGAGGGAGAGAGTCTTATTAGATCTAAACTTTGAATGTAATCCTATAAGGATAAGAAGGTTGGGGATTATATAAGAGATAGGATAGGATTAGTTCAAAAAAGATCAAGACTCCCTAAAGATAAGATGATCTCCTAGAAGTTGTTGGAAAACAGCCCTCTCCTTTGGCTATATAAAGAGGGGGGCGAACCAGCTCTAGCATCACTCATTCCAAGATCCAAGAGATCATCAAGAGGCCAAGAAGCTCAAGAAGGTAGTTCGGCTATGGAGAAGAAAGCATGGAGATTGCGCAGATCATGAGTAGCTAAGCTTCTTTTTCTGTTTCAAGGGGGGAGGTTCAATCGTGTCATTGTGAGGTTCTGTAGTTACTTTATTTTCTTGCTTTCTAATTCAAATATTCATTGATTCTTGTACATATTTTAATTGGATGTTGATGTTAATTAGTTTGACAAACTAAATTAATGTTGATTTTCCTATTGTTATCCATGATTTTGGTGATCCGTAATTGTCACGAATAATGGTACAAGTAGCAATTAAGTTGATATCTTTTTGGGTCAATTGTTCGTAACAGCCTTTGACCAATGTTTTATCATGGTTAAACCTAAAGGAATCGATGGAACAAAATTCAATAATTGCAGCTATCTCAATTATTGTTATTTTGGTTTAACTGTTTTCACAAATCTTAATGCTATCATTGTTTAACATGGAACACTATCGTACCCAGTTGAGTGGTGATAAGTGTTGATCGAATGCTGGGTTTGGTCAACTGAATTAGGAAGAAAACACAAGGTTTATTATGGCTATCCTAGTAAATCTAAGGTTAAATGCTTGAATTGCAAGAATGCTGAATTGTACCTAGGATCGATGGCCAATCGATTCAAACCGAACCCTTGAACCAGAATTCGGTAAGACTGATTTTTCTCTTGTTTGTTTAGTTTGTTATTCATTTAATTTTAGTTATTTAATTTTCCCACACAATTACTTTATGCATTCGGCTAAGAGATTACTGATTTGCTCCCTGTGGGATTCTACCTAAAACCACTTTTACTACAAATATTTTATTGTGGGACTAGTACTAATTTTGAGGGCTTCGACAAACCCACCAAAATTTTGGCATCGTTGCCGGGGAGCAACGTTAATTTCTTAGCTATTACCTTCTTTTGTTAATCTTCTTATTTTTGACTCATGCTTCTCAACGAGGTGAACTTCAGAACAACCCCGAAATTGAGAGGACCACCCATTGTTTAAGGAAGGAGGCGAAGCAAAGGAAGGATCGCTCACCTAAAAGGGTGAACTCAGATATCGATCTACTCACTTGTGATTTTCCCATCTTCGAAGAAGTAGAAAGAATGGCTGAGAGAGAGAGGACATTAAGGGAGTTGGCTGCACCAATTATGAACCAACAGCCCTTATGCATCATGTACCCCACTCTTGAGGTAGCCTTTGAACTCAAATCTGGTTTGATTCAATTATTGCCTCTGTTTCATGGTTTCCCAGGTGAGGGAGGACCCTCACAAACATCTAAAGGAATTTCATGTCGTCTGTTCAAGCATGAAACCCCATGGTATGACCGAGGACCAGGTAAAACTCATAGCCTTTCCATTTACTTTAAGAGATAAAGCAAAGGATTGGTTGTATATTCTTCCTCCCGGTTCTGTACGCACATGGGATGAAATGAATAGGATATTTTTAGATAAATATTTTCCTGCACCCCGGGCTACGAATATAAGAAAAGAAATATGTGGAGTTCAGAAGTTTGGTGGTGAGACATTATATGAATATTGGGAAAGGTTTAAGCAACTCGTTGCTAGTTGTCCCCACCACCAAATTCCTGAACAATTGTTAATCCAATTCTTCTATGAAGGGCTTCAACCCATGGATAGAAGTATGGTCGATGCAGCTAGTGGAGGAGCTCTAGTGAACAAGACACCCGAAGCAGCTAAGGAATTAATTTCCAACATGGCCGAAAACTCATAGCAGTTCGGTGCAAGGACAGATGGTCCCATTAGCCATGCAAATGAGGTAAGCCATGTAAATTTAGAAAATCAGATTTCTGACTTAACTGTTTTGGTTAGGCAACTAGCTGCAAGACAATTACAAACTGCTAGGGTGTGTGGTATCTATTCGATCCATGGTCATCCTATGGACATGTGTCCATCATTACAAGATGGATCGATGCAGCAAGTAAATGTCGTAGGAGGATTCCCAAGGCAGCCCCAACGAAAGAATGATCCCTACTCCAATTATTACAATCCGGGGTGGAGAGATCATCCAAATCTAAGCTACGGAAACCCAGGAGAACAACAGCAATATCAGCTCCATTTTTTCAGTCGACAGCCCCAGTTTTCAACACCCATCACAGCGCAAGGCCAACCCCCGAATTCAGGTACGTCATTAGAAGATATAGTTAAGGCTCTAGCTACTAATACTCAGCAATTTCAATAGGAAACAAGAGCAAGCATTCAGAATTTGGGGAACCAAATCAGCCAACTTGCCACTTCCATTAGTAAGTTGGAGGCGCAGAGCTCCGGGAAACTACCATCAGAAGCGGGAGTCAACCCCAAGGAAAATGTAAGTGCAGTGGTGCTGAGAAGCGGGAAGGAACTGCAGCTAGAACCCACCGCACCAAGGAAAGCGGAAAAAAGACAAGAAGAAGAGGAGGTACAGGACTCAAACAAAAGCCCCATTAAGGTAGGAGTTGGAGAGAACGTTTCAGCCGTGATCAAGAGGACCCTGCCAGAAAAGCGTGCTGATCCAGGTATGTTTACCCTACCCTGTGTGATTGGCAATAAACGAATCGAGCATGCCATGCTGGACTTAGGTGCATCTATTAATGTCATGCCATACTCGATTTACTATGCATTGAGACTAGGTCCATTAAAAGAGACTAGAGTTGTTATTCAATTGGCTGATCGTTCTAATGCATACCCAGAAGGGATTGTTGAGGATGTATTAGTGCAAGTTAACGATTTGATCTTTCCAGCTGATTTTTATATTCTGAAGATGGAAGAAGACAGCCATGAGTTCAGCCCCACTTCTATTAGGTCGGCCATTCATGAAAACGGCCAAGACCAAAATAGATGTGGATGAGGGTACCCTCTCTGTCAAATGTGATGGAGAGACTGTTAAATTTAATATTTTTGAAACTACGAAGTACCCAATTGAAGACCATTCAATCTATTCGATTGACACTTTTGATCCAATTGTGCAGGAAATTTTTGAAAAAGATATGAATGAGGAGTTAGAATCGAGTGCACAATTGGATACCAAGGCCCCTATTCCAAATTTGAACCTACCCATGATGGATGGAAGGGGAGCACACCAAAAGCTGCAACCACGAGAGTTAAAGTAGCAAAGGAGGACGTCGAGCATAACGACGTTAAACAATTGCGCTTCTGGGAGGCAACCCATTATGTTTAGCTAATTTGTTATTTTGTTTGGTTTTGATTTTTGTGTTTAGTAGGAACCCAACAAGACAAACAGGGAAGTACCCCCAAATCCTTCTACTTTATGCATAATCACATACATTGGGGACAATGTATAACTTAAGTGTGGGGGGATTAGGGAAATCTGATGGAAATTTGATATACCTTACCTTCTTGAAAGTTCTGCTCCCTGGAAGCATATCCTTGAATGATTTCAACTTATCAAGAATCATGTGCTTAGGCTGAATAGATAAGATAGGATGCAAGCATGACGAACTGAATCTTTCTTGGCTACATATGGTACCTCATGATATTAATCGATCAATAGGAAAGATGCATAAGGGTTTGATTGATTTTCACATAATTATCTGCCAAACATGGGTTGATTATTCTAGAACTTGCTGTGTTAGGCATATAGAGACCACGATCAATGAATTCATGGATCAGGCAGTGAAACCCTATGATTCTTGTGCAAAAAAAAAAAAAAATCGTGACTAATGTGAGACGGAGCATAAAATGCACCCACATCTAGAAATGAAAGCAAGTGTGAGATGGAGCATAAAATGCACTAACATCTTGAAAAGAAGGCAAGGGTGAGATGGAGCATAAAATGCACTCACCCTAGAACCCCAACCCCTTTCTCACCTTCAGATCCTAGGAATTCACACTAAGTGGTAGAGATGTGATACATAGCAAGCTTATGGCAATAAACACACCTTGTTTTGATTCGAAGGAAAGTAATTGCATCTGGCTGAATTGGTTTGTTAAAGGCAATGAGCACCCGTGCAGTCCAAGGAGTTTCAGCCCTGGAAGGCTTGTCTCCTTGACTATCGATTTAACTTGGGACCATGAGGAATGGTGATTTGCGATCACTCTTGGATAAGAAAAAGGGGAGAAAGAGATGAAAAGGAAAAGGTTACCAAGTATGAACTAAAGAATGCAATGAACCAGGCCTCATGTAGAGAAAAAGAAATATTGAAAATCAGTGGTTGGTTTCTTTTGTGTTACTTGAGTTTTTGCCTTGCCTGAGGATGAGCGAAATTTAAGTGTGGGGGGATTTGATGAGACTGAAAAGAACCCTATTTTTGTCCCCTAATTTTCATATTTTTTCATTATTTTAACACTTAAATGCACTCATTACTCTTGTATTTCGATTCAGGGCAATAAAAAAGGCAATTGGAAGGAAACATGCCAATTCGGGTGATTTTGCACAGTTTCGGCGATAGTCAGTGATCTGGGCCTAACTCTCAATTCCGAACTCCGAATTGGGCAATTTAAGAAGCATTAGAAAGAAGAACGAATGGCCCACAACTTTTATGTTTTGGGCATTGACTGGTTCGGTCCGAATCGAGCATGAAACTGAACCTGAAGTCGGAGTAAATTCGTAGTCAGGCCCATTTAATAACAGCTGAAGCCCAACTCGCAGAAGAACCTGGAAGCAGCCCAAGTAGCAGAGAAGCCTAACTCGGATACAAGAGTCTAGAGTCCTAATTCGAATGTAATCTCCCAAGAGGGAGAGAGTCTTATTAGATCTAAACTTTGAATGTAATCCTATAAGGATAAGAATGTTGGGGATTAGATAAGAGATAGGATATGATTAGTTCAAAGAAGATCAATACACCCTAAAGATAAGATGATCTCCAAGAAGGAGTTGGAAAACAGCCCTCTCCTTTGGCTATATAAAGAGGGGGGCAAACCAGCTCTAGCATCACTCATTCCAAGATCTAAGAGATCATCAAGAGGCCAAGAAGATCAAGAAGGTAGTTCGGCTATGGAGAAGAAAAACATGGAGATTGCGCAGATCATGAGTAGCTAAGCTTCTTTTTCTGGTTCAAGGGGGAGGTTCGATCGTGTCATTATGAGGTTCTGTAGTTACTTTATTTTCTTGCTTTCTAATTCAAGTATTCATTGATTATTGTGCATATTTTATTGGATGTTGATGTTAATTAGTTTGACAAACTGAATTAATGTTGATTTTCCTATTGTTATCCATGATTTCGGTGATCCGTAATTGTCACGAATAATGGTACAAGTAGCAATTAGGTTGATATCTTTTTAGGTCAATTGTTCATGACAGCCTTTGACCAACGTTTTATCATGGTTAAACCTAAAGGAATCGATGAAACAAAATTCAATAATTGCAGCTATCTCAATTATTGTTATTTTGGTTTAACTGTTTTCACAAATCTTAATGCTATCATTGTTTAACATGGAATGCTATCGTACCCAGTTGAGTGGTGATAAGTGTTGATCGAATGCTGGGTTTGGTCAACTGAATTAGGAAAACACAAGGTTTATTATGGCTATCCTAGTAAATCTAAGGTTAAATGCTTGAATTGCAAGAATGCTGAATTGTACCTAGGATCGATGGCCAATCGATTCAACCCGAACCCTTGAACCAGAATTCGGTAAGACTGATTTTTCTCTTGTTTGTTTAGTTTGTTATTCATTTAATTTTAGTTATTAAATTTTCCCACACAATTACTTTATCCATTCGGCTAAGAGATTACTGATTTGCTCCCTGTGGTTTTCGACCTAGTACCACTTTTACTACAAATATTTTATTGTGGGACTAGTACTAATTTTGAGGGCTTCGACAAACCCATCACTCTTTATGTTTATAAAAGGAGGAGGGGGCAAACCATTCAGTTCATCCCCATCACATCAGATCTTAGATCACATAGAGAGAAGACAACAACAGTGTGATTGTGCCATCTTCTCCCTGAGTTCTTCTCCAGTTGCAGCCTATTGCTAGTTTGATCTCTAGTTTTGTAGGAGTGATCAAGAATAGTTCTTGATATTAGTCTTTGGAGAATGGCCGATCTGAAGTCGTGCTCATAGCCTCCATCGAATTCTTGTTGAAGGATTCAGTTCTTGGGAAGAACACTACTGATTCTGCTCCACCCTACTGATGGGAATAAAAAGTATCATATTTTTATCCCCAAATATTCATTCTCTTACATTAAATTAGCACTTAATTGGACTCATTACTCTTGTATTTCGATTCAGGGCAAGCAAGAAGGCAAATGGAGGAAAACAAGGCTAATCGGATGATTTTGCACAATTTTGGCACCATTCAGAAATCAAGGCATAACTCTCAACTCCTAACTCCGATTAGGATGATTTAAGATGCACTGAAAAGATAAGGGAGAACTCTTGTTTTGGGTTTTGTAAGATTCCGTCTGCATCGAGATCAAAATTGGGCCCGAAGTCGGAACAAATTCGTAGTAAAGCCCAATTCACAGCTGAAGCCCAATTTGCAGGAAAGCCTTGTAGCGGCCCAAGTTATTAAAGAGCCCAACTCGAATTCATGAATAAAGAGTCCCATCAGATTTAAATTTCAATTGTAAATCTAGAAGGATAAGAAGATTGAGATTAGATAACTAGATAAGCGATAGGATTGGATTAGATCAAAACTTATTAGGATTTTCTATTTTTGAGGATAATCTCTTAAGAGGAGTTGGAGAGATCCCCTCCTCCTAAAGCTATATAAAGGGGGGGTGGACCAGCTTTAGGCATCACTCAATCACTGAAGCACTCAATCAATTCAGAAGATCAGTCCATCCATCTAGGAAGAGGAGCAAGAGGGAGTCGACAACCATGAGCGGCTAAGCTTCTCTTTTCTGATTCAAGGGGGATTCTCAATTCAATTGTGTCATCATGAGGTTTTGTGTTTAATTTAAATTCTTGCTTTTAATCCAAGTATTCATTGATTCTTGTGCATGTTCTTATGGATGTTAATGTTAATTAGTCTCACAAATTAATTAATGTTGATCTTCTTACTGCTATCCATCATTTGATGATCTGTAATTGTCACAAATAGTGGTACAAGTAGCAATTAGGTTATTATCCTACATGGGCCATTTGTTCTGACAGCCTTTGACCAATGTATGGGTATGCTTTAACCTAAGGGGAATCAATGGAACAAGATTCGATAATTGTAGCTATCTCAATTATTGTTATTTTGGTTTAACTGTTTTCACAAAAGTTATTACTATCATTAATTGATATGGAACGCTACCATACCCAATCGGTTAATGATAAGTGTTGATCGAATGTTTGTTTTGGTCAACTAATGGCTATCCTAATAAATCCTAAGGTTAAATACTTGAATTGCAAGACTACTGAAGCTTACCTATGATCAATGACCAGTTTACCTACTTCACCAAGGAGAGAGGATAAAGATCAGAAAGAAGAGGAGGAACAAGTATCACATGAGAGAGAACTCCCATACGATAAAACCCGACCCACCTCTACCTAAGATATCCAATGCCATTGTGCCACCATTTCCTAGTAGGTTGGAAAAATCAAAGAAAGAAGAGTACGGGAAGAATTCTTGGAGACCTTTAGGAAGGTGGAAATAAATATTCCCTTGTTAGATGCCATCGAGAAAATCCCCAAATATGCAAAATTTCTAAAGGAGTTGTGCACTAACAAAAGAAAGCTGAGAGGAGATGAGAAGGTAAAGGTTGGGGAAAATGTGTCAGCTGTCATCAAGAGGACCCTGCTGGAAAAGCATGCTAATCCAAGTATGTTTACTTTACCTTGCATGATTGGCAATAAAAGAATTGAGCGTGCCATGCTAGATTTAGGTGCATCCATAAATGTCATGCCATACTCACTTTATTGTGCCTTGAATTTATGTCAACTGAAAGAAACTTGTGTTGTCATTCAATTAGCTGACCGTTCTAATGCTTACTCTAAAGGAATTGTTGAAGATGTTTTGGTGTACATTAATGACCTTATATTCCCAGTCGACTTTTACATTTTGAAGATGGAGGAAGATACTATCACAATTTCAGCCCCGCTTCTATTAGGCAGGCCACTTATGAAAATGGCCAAAACCAAAATAGATGTGGATGAGGGTACCCTCTCCATCGAGTTTGATGGCAAGATTGTTAAATTTAATATTTTCAAAGCAATGAAGTACCCCAGTGAATGTCATTCGATTTGTTCAGTTGACACTGTTGACTTAGTTGTGCAAGAAATGTTTGGGGAAGAGGATATGAATGCGGAGCTTGAATTAAGTGCACAATTGGATATGAAGGAAGAGCTAGATTCATCCTATGAAGCTTCGGAACTGATAGTAGAACAAAAGGTAACAAATTCTAATATTCCATCATCGTTTTCTCATAAGAAATTATTGCCTTCTGCTTTGCAGGCTCCGAAGTTAGAGCTAAAGACCTTGCCAGATCACCTTAAGTATGCCTACTTGGGTGACAAAGAAACATTGCCAGTGATCATTGCAAAAGGGTTGACTGATGATCAAGAGGCATGACTCATCGAGGTTCTGAAGGAGCACAAGACAGCGATTGGTTGGACCTTATCTGATATAAAAGGGGCCAGCCCCTCAATCTACATGCACAAAATTCTTTTGGAAGATGGTGCCAAGCCAGTCAGAGAATCGCAAAGGAAGCTCAACCCAGCAATGAAAGAAGTGGTAAAGAAAGAAGTGCTTAAGTTACTAGATGAAGGGATAATCTATCCGATTTTGGATAGTAAGTGGGTGAGTCCAATACATCTTGTACCCAAGAAAACTGGGATCACTGTGGTAAGAAATCAAAATAACGAATTGGTCCCAATGAGGGTACAAAATGGCTGGCGTATGGTGATTGCTCAAGGTTAGCCGACAAGGCATTCTTTTTTTTTTCTTGATGGATTTTCAGATTATTTTCAAATCGTTATTGCTCAAGAGGACCAAGATAAAATGACTTTTACTTGCCCATTCGGCACTTTCACCTACAGACGGATGCCTTTTGGTCTACGCAACGCTCCAGGTACTTTTCAAAGGTGCATGATTAGTATATTTTCTAATTTTATTGAGAAGTGCATTGAAGTGTTCATGGATGATTTTACTGTCTATGGTGATTTGTTTGATGATTGTTTAGATAATTGGAGTAAAATTCTAGATAGATGTTTCGAAACTATTTTGGTTTTGAATTATGAAAAATGCCACTTTATGGTAAAGGAAGGCTTTGAAGTGCATTGAAAAATGTCACTTTATGATTAGTATATTTTCTGACTTTATTGAGAAGTGCATTGAAGTCTTCACGGATGATTTTACTGTCTATGGTGGTACATTTGATGATTGTTTAGATAATTTGAGTAAAATTCTGGATAGATGTGTCAAAACTAATTTGGTTTTGAATTATGAAAAATGCCACTTTATGGTAAAGAAAGGCATTGTGTTTGGACATGTTATCTCTGCAAGAGGCATAGAGGTCGATAAGGAAAATGTTGATTTAATTGTGAGCTTACCTTACCCTACAAATGAAGGGGAAATGCGTGCTTTTCTTGGACATGCAGGTTTTTATCAAAGGTTTGTCAAGGACTTTTCAAAGATTGCCCTACTATTGTCCAAATTGCTTCAAAAAGATGTGCCTTTCGACTTTGGGGATGAATGCAAGGAAGCATTTGATAAGCTCAAGAATTTGCTGACAATTGCACCCGTTATTCAACCACTGGATTGGAACTTGCCCTTTGAAATCATGAGTGATGAAAGCAACTATGCGGTAGGAACTATTCTAGGTCAACGGATTGATGAGAATGCAACTACACAAACACTGAAAAGGAGCTATTAGCAATTGTTTTTTCTTTAGATAAATTTCGATTATATTTGCTTGGCTCTAAAGTGATTGTATTTTCAGATCATGAAGCTTTGAAATACTTATTGGCGAAAAAGGAGTCAAAGGCTGCAATTATTGAATCTTGTTCCATCGATTCCTTTTAAGTTAAACCAGGTCAATACTGTTAGGGCCTTCCATCATTAGCAAGTGATAGAGAGATTCATATGATGAACTCTCTAAAGGCCTTCCATCATTAGCATGAGGATAGGTCCTTTAGTAATGAGGAAACGCACCAGAAAATGGGCTATCCATTTGCTGTTGGGCTTGTCTGAGTGTTTCATAAGATGGTAGGGGCGTCATAGACCAATGTGGGAGAGGCTTCACCAAAAAATGAGAACTCTCTCACGGTACCTTGGCGTTCACGAATATGATGGGTAAGCACTCACTGGACAGAAAGGTTTACCTAAAAATGGCTCTAAACCTTGTCTGACAGAGGCCAAAGGGAAAACTCATATGATGAATGGATATGATCCTTCACAGAAAGGTGGTGAAGTTATGCAGCTGAAACAGTTGGTTCCAAGCACCCTATGTGATTTCCCACATTTCCAGAGACAACCCGTAGTCTCCGTCACTGAGAAATGAGGGAAATCTCAAAGATAAATAAATTGAAATGAAACGTAGGTTAAAATCCATATCTATGTAATGAACATGAATCAAATTAGGTTTTGGATTGATGTTTGCTCTTTTATCAGAAAATGACAAACGGATCATTTGCAAAGCTTCATGACGACAACAAGCTTAAGGGCCGAAACTATGCCAACTGGTATAGGAACCTTATGCTGGTCCTAGCTTCTGAAAAGCTGGACAAAGTGGCAAAGAATCCTACCCCAGAGCGTCCGGGTGACAGGGCTTTTGAGGCTCGAAGGAGAGACTATCAGGAATGGGAGGAGAAAAACTCCCTTGGTCGGTGTTACATCATTGCCACCTTGGACAACCTGATACACAGGCAGTTTGATCAGATCAAACTTGCCAATGACATATTGGACAGTCTTAGGATGATGTATGAAGAGTAGAATCATTATACTCGACAAAAGGTCTTGAAACAGTTCACGACCGCACAAATGACCAAGGGCCAACAAGTTCATGACCATTATCTTCGGATGATGGGATACATCAACGAACTGGAGGCTCTTGGATCCGGGCTAGACCATGCAACCTAGATAGATGTTATCCTTAATTCTTTGCCTCCTTCCTTTAATCCGTTCATTATGAACTATAATATGAACAAGCTGAATGTCAGCTTGCAAGAGCTCAGCAATACGTTGCAAAGAGCCGAATAACTGATTAGAAAGGATGAGCTTATAGCTATGCTTGTTGAAACTAGCAAGATAGACAAGAGAAAGAGGAAGGCAAAGAAGCCTCAGAAGAAATCCACTAAGGGTAAGAAGCAGAAGAAAGACAAAGCATCGGATGCCTGTCACTTCTGCAAGAAGACTGGCCACTGGAAAAGGAACTGTCCTGCCTACCTGGAATCCAAGAAAGGTAATTTTGAAACTTGTGTTATAGAAACCAATTTATTGGTAGCTTCTGCATCCTAGTGTATTGACTTTGGGGCTTCAACTCAAGCGTGTAACTCATTATAGGGGTTCAAGGTAAGCAGAAGGTTGAGTGAAGGAGAAATCACACTCTACTCGGGGATACTGCAACTGTTGCAGCCGGGGCCTTAGGAACCGTGGAATTACATTTTAGAGAAGGAACAATTGTACTAAAAGATTGTCTTTATGTACAAAATTTAAGGAGAAATTTGATTTTTGTCTCAAAACTATGTGCAGATGGTTATTCTATCTTATTTATTAATACGATTACTATTAAAAGAAATAACAGATTCATCGCATATGGGGAACTGGAGAACGGTCTCTATGTTCTACATCCTTCTCTAGAAACTAACAATACCGAAACTACGTCAGCTGAAATCCCCAAGAAGAGAGCCCGTGATACAGTTAATCCCACGTGTTTGTGGCATTACCGACTTGGCCACATCGGTGTTGACCGAATCACAAGGTTGGTCAAGGATGGTCCTATGGATTTTCTAACTGTGGAAGATCTTCCCACCTGTGAGCCTTGCCTACAAGGCAAAATGATGAAACGACCATTTAATGGTAAGCCTGAAAGATGTACAAGCACACTTGACCTAATAAATACTGATGTATGTGGTCCCCTGAGTGTTAGGACACGGAATTAACACGTGTATTTCATCACCTTCACAGATGATTTCTCACGATATGGTTACATGTACTTAATGAGACACAAGTCTGAATACTTTGAAAAGTTTAAAGAGTTTAGACAAGAGGTCGAGAAATTAAAGCCCTTTGATTAGATCGAGGTGGTGAGTATCTCTTTGATGAATTCGGGGACTATTTAAAGGACAATGGTATAATATCACAATTAGCTCCTCCTACTACACCACAACTTAACGGTGTTTCAGAGAGGAGGAATAGGACCTAGTTGGATATGTTTAAGTCACTTCTCATACACTCAGAGTTACCCACATCCTTTTGTGGTTACACATTAGAGACTGCGATTTACGTGCTGAATTGGGTTCTAACCAAATCGGTTCCGAACACTCCATATGAACTTTGGACCGGAAAGAAACCAAGTGTCAGACACTTGAAGATTTGGGATTGTCCAGCATACATTAAAAGAATGAGGGCAGATAAGTTGGAATCCAAGACCAGCCGTTTCCTATTCGTAGGTTACCCAAAAGTCTCTGTAAGTTACCGATTCTATGACCCAAGTGAGCATAAAGTGTTTTGCAGTCAAAATGCACAATTCTCGGAAACCGATTTCATTCTGGACACCCATCGTCAGGAAGTTCTTCTTGATGAGGAGAGCTTAGGAGCAGTGGGAGATGTCCCACAAGTTCCAGGTAGTGACCAACCTAGATGATCCACTTGGGTATCCAGGCCACCAGTCCGTTATGGTTATGACCAGGATAGTTACCTAGTGGAAACTTTGACCAGTGAGGAGGATCCCGTGACTTATGCGGAAGCTATATTAGACATAGATACCCGGAAGTGGGTGGAAGCCATGAGAGCAGAGATGGACTCAATGGAGACCAATGGAGTCTGGACTCTAGTAGATCCACCCTCCGGGGTAAAAGCAATCGGTTGCAAATGGATTTGTAAGAGGAAGATGGGCCCTGATGGTAGGGTTGAGACCTTCAAAGCTCGTCTGGCAGAGAAAGGGTACACTCAGAAAGAGGGCATTGATTATGAGGAAACCTTTTCGCTTGTGGCCATGCTTAAATCCATTAGGATCCTGTTAGCTGTAGCAGCATACCATGATTATGAGATTTGGCAGATGGATGTCAAAACTGTAATCCTGAATGGAGATCTTACTAAAGATGTCAATATGCAGCAGCCGCAAGGCTTTATTGTTGTAGGTCAGGAAAACAAGGTATGTAAACTTAATAGATCCATTTATGGACTTAAGCAAGCTTCTAGAAGTTGGAACATCCGTTTTGACTTTACTATCAAATCGTTTGACTTCGAGCAGAATCTGGATGAACCCTGTGTCTATAGGAAGTACAGTTGAGATAAGGTTACCTTAAAGGTTCTGTATGTAGATGACATTCTACTCATTGGGAATGATGTAGGATTGTTGACTATGGTGAAAGTATGGCTTTCACAGCAATTCTTCATGAAAGATCTTGGAGAAGCCTCCTATATACTGGGTCTTCGACTCTATAAAGGTAGATCGAAGCGGATAATAGGACTATCCCAATCTGCTTACATTGACAAAATAGTCAAAAGATACAACATGGAGAACTCCAAGAAAGGAAATTTTCCTTTCGAGCACGGAGTCACTCTCTCCAAGAAGATGTCTCCTAAGACTTCTAAGGAGAATGATGGCATGAAAGATGTTCCCTATGCCTCTGCCATAGGGAGCATCATGTATGCCATGCTGTGCACTCATCCTAACATTGCTCAGGCAGTGAGTGGGGTAAGCAGATTTCAGGCCAACCCAGGGTAGGAGTACTGGATTGTTGTGAAAAACATACTTAAGTACCTTTCAAGGACAAAAGAGTTTTGTCTAGGGTTCGATAGTAGCTCACTACAGATCCAAGGGTTTACAGATGCGATTTCCAGTCGGATTCAGATGATATTGTGGATATGTTTTCACGATAGGATCGTGTGCTGTTTGCTGGAAAAGTGATGAGACCAAAATGAACCCTAATTTTATCCCCTAATATTCACTCTTTTATATTTATTTAGCACTTAAATGGACTCATTACTCTTGTATTTCGATTAAGAGCAATAAAGAAGGCAATTGGAAGAAAACAGGGCAAATCGGGTGATTTTGCACAGTTTCGGCGACAGTCAGTAATCTGGGCCTAACTCTCAATTCCGGACACCGAATTAGACAATTCAATAAGCATTAGAAAGATAAAAGGAAGGCCCACAACCTTTATGTTTTGGGTTTTGACAGATTCGGCCCTCATCGAGTATGAAAACGAGCCCAAATTTGGAGCAAGTTCGTAGCCAGGCCCATTTCACAACTTAAGCCCAACTCGCAGAAGTACCTTGAAGCAGCCCAACTCGAATTTAAGAGTTAAGAGTCCGAATTACGAATGTAATCTCCAATGAGAGAGTTTTATTAGATCTAAAGTCTTGAATGTAATCCTAGAGAGATAAGAAGATTGAGCATTAGATAAGAGATAGGATAGGATTAGTTCAAGATAAGATCAAAACTCCCTAAGGATAAGATGATCTCCTAGAAGGAGTTGGAAAACAGCCCTCTCCTTTGGCTATATAAAGAGGGGGGCGAACCAGCTCTAGAAATCACTCATTCCAAGATCCAAGAGATCATCAAGAAGACCAAGAAGCAAAAAGGCAGTTCGGCTATGGAGAAGAAGAGCATGGAGATTGCGTAGATCATGAGTAGCTAAGCTTCTTTTTCTGGTTCAAGGGGGAGGTTCGATTGTGTCATTGTGAGGTTCTGTAGTTACTTTATTTTCTTGCTTTCTAATTCAAATATTCATTGGTTCTTGTGCATATTTTTATTGGATGTTAATTTTAATTAGTCTGACAAACTGAATTAATGTTGATTTTCCTACTACTATCCATGATTTCGGTGATCCGTAATTGTCACGAATAATGGTACAAGTAGCAATTAGGTTGATATCTTTTTGGGTCAATTGTTCGTGACAGTCTTTGACCAATGTTTTAACATGGTTCAACCTAAAAGAATCGATGGAACAAAATTCAGTAATTGCAGCTATCTCAATTATTGTTATTTGGGTTTAACTGTTTTCACAAATCTTAATGCTATCATTGTTTAACACGGAACGCTATCGTACCCAGTTGAGTGGTGATAAGTGTTGATCGAATGCTGGGTTTGGTCAACTGAATTAGGAAAACACAAGGTTTATTATGGCTATCCTAGTAAATCTAAGGTTAAATGCTTGAATTGCAAGAATGCTGAATTGTACCTAGGATCGATGGCCAATCGATTCAACCCGAGCCCTTGAATCAGAATTCGGTAAGACTGATTTTCTCTTGTTTGTTTAGTTTGTTATTCATTTAATTTTAGTTATTTAATTTTCCCACACAATTACTTTATCCATTCGGCTAAGAAATTACTGATTTGCTACCTGTGGGATTCGACCTAGAACCACTTTTACTGCAAATATTTTATTGTGGGACTAGTACTAATTTTGAGGGCTTCGACAAACCCGTCAAAAAGCAGCAAACAGGGGTCCACTACAGACTCCACGACCGAGGCCAAGTACATTGCCGCAAGTGAGGCTGCGAAAGAAGCCGTGTGGATGAAGAAGTTCGTTCATGAGTTGGGAGTAGTTCCATCCAACACATTACCCATCCCATTGTTGTGTGACAACAATGGAGCTATTGCTCAGCCTAAGGAGCAACGAGCCCACTCCAAGTCGAAGCACATCGAGAGGAAGTACCATGTACTGAGGGAGATTGTTGGTAGCGGGGACATCCTGATTCAGAAGGTAGCGTCAGCGGAAAATGTAGCAGACCCATTGACAAATCCACTATCACAAAAAGTGTTTGAGAAACATGCGGAAAGCATGGGACTCTGGCTAGTACCTGATTGGACCAAAGCGCAAGTGGGAGTTGTTTGATAGTTTTGTATGCCCTTAGCTTTAATCAAAATGATGTACTTTATGAGTTTATTGTAAATGAATAAAAGCGCATATTTGATTCATGTTCCCTTGGTATGTTTCTGTGTAATACCCTTAAACTGGACACTTAATGAGACTTGTGTTAGTTTAGAATGTTCACAGCCAATGGGTGGGTCTGGGGAGACCTATCCTAACAAGGATGACACTATGGTGCCACCAAGTCGGTTGGGGTGGCTTGTCTCAGCTATCGGGGTGAGACCCTAGGCACATACAGTGTAGAATTAATTGAATCTTTGAACTGGATTAGATTTCCAGTATTTCCCTAGACCTTGGAGATTGATGGACAAAACTGGAAAGTTACACCCGACCCCTAGACTCGATAATGATACTGCACTAGGTGTCGGATTGGGCTACTTTGATGTATCAATCAGTGAGATCCTTAGCTGGGGTCAAAACTTGGGTATGTTGGAATAGTCTGAGAATTCATCTAAGTGGGTGATCATAGTGACAGGATCAGCCCCTTTGTTAGACAAAGGTAATGATCAGGGATGCACTCTCACTGATGGAAACAAAGACTGCCAGCAGCCGATTTCAATCGTTGAGATTTGTTTTGCAAAATATATTTTATATTGTTAGAAAGTATTGTATGCCCTTAGCTTCAATCAAAATGTTGTACTTTATGAATTTATTGTAAATGAATAAAAGTGCATATTTGATTCATGTTCCCTTGGTATGTTTCTGTGTAATACCCTTAAACGTGACACTTAATGAGACTTGTGTTAGTTTAGAATGTTCACAGCCAGTGGGTCGATCTGGGGAGACTTATCTTGACAAGGCTGACACTGTGGTGCCACTAAATCGGTTGGGGTGGCTTGTCTCAGCTACCCGGGTGAGACCCTAGGCACATACAGTGTGGGATTAATTGAATCTTTGAACTGGACCAGATTTCCAGTATTGCCCTGGACCTTGGAGATTGATGGGCAAAACTAGAAAGTTACACCCGACCCCTAGACATGATTATGATACTGCACTTGGTGTCGGATTGTGCTGTCTTTGATGTACCAATCAGTGAGATCCTTAGCGGGGGTCAAAACCTGGGTATGTTGGGACAGTCTGAGAATTCATCTGAGTGGGTGATCATAGTGACAGGATCAGCCCATTTGTCGGACAAAGGTAATGATCGGGGATGCACTCTCAATGATGGAAACCAAGACTGCCGACAGCCGATTTCAATCGTTCAGATTTGTTTTGCAAAATACATTTTATATGAGATATAAAAGTAAATATATATGATGGTTTCGAAATGTTTGCAAATAGGTTTTAATTCCCGGGATCCATATATGAGAGAGTGCAACATTGTTCCTTGCAGCCGAGGGAGAGGTCCTCTCTTGTCGGGCAGAGTATAATCATTATGGGCTGAGAGGTTAAGTGTAAGGCCATTGAGGATAATATATGATGGGCTAATCTTGCATCTGCCCACAGTCCCTGGGTGTTACAAGTTGGCTTGGCTCAGGAACCACTTAGGGTAAGTGTTGGGCCCATATAGCCCATCTGATGGTTTTTAGGGTGTGTACTGTCCATAACAGTGTATTCGGACAGGCCTTGTAACAAAGGCTAGGCTGAACCCATGTGGCTGATGTGTAGATCAATGTTTGGGTCCCACGCCATACAAGGAAGCCCAACTAGGCAGCAGTTTGGAAGGCTTAATGAATACATAACCCTAAATGGGCCTTAAGCCCATTTCGAACTGGGCTAATTTGATTACTCTTTAAGGGGTGAATTTTGAGATAAGATCAGCTGATAGGATTGGGCCCACACCCTATCCACTCAGAGAGTCAAAGATCTAAGTGAGATTTAGATTTGGAAACATCCTAATTAGATTAGGAGCTAGCGATCTAATCTGAAGATAAGATAAGGATTATCCCTTAAGTCTACAAAAGGAAGAGGGGGCGGCAGCCTTTAGACACAACATCCCACAAACTCAAGTCTTGTCTTCAGAGCTGAGATCACAGAGGAGAGAATTCTGCACCCTACAAATTCTCTCTAGCCGCATCTTTCCTGTAGCCGCCGCCTATAGCAGTTCGATCTCCTTGAAGAGGGATGAGAGATCCATCACATGGACGCCCAAAGATTGCGGAATAAGGGGCGAATTTCAAAAATTTTCTCTCCCTTCAACTTGGAATCACATTCCCTATTTAGAAAATCATATTTTCAAAAATAAATCTTGAACCGTAAACTGAACCAGATCTGAACCGAAAGGAATGGGAGAGAATAATACCTGATACGGAGAAGTAATATCTCCCAATGAAGGTGTTCACGCCCAAGGAAGGATCCAAAGTCTGCTCCCACTGAAGATGGCGCAGTGCAGGATGGAGCAGAATCAGCAGTGTTCTTCCCCAAGAACTCTGTCCTATGCGAGAAACAGTAGAATTGTACGTGAGCACAGTTTCCTTTTCTATCATTTCTCAAAAAACTGATTTCAAGATCCAATCTTGACTTCTCCCACAGCTGGAGATCGAACTGGCAAAACAGGGCGACAAGAGCAGGGAGGCGGCAAGAGAGTATTTGCAGGCTGCAGAATTCTCTCTTCTTGATTTCAGCACTAAAGAGGATCTAATGTGTTTCTTGTTGGTCTCTCTCAAGGCTGCCGCCCCCTCCTTCTTTTTGTTAACCTAAAAGATCAGCTCCTAATCCCATTAGGAGGTGCTTATCCAAATCATATTTGGATCAGCCTTCTCTTCTAGTGATAAGGATAAACCCTTATCTTATCTGCAGATTAGATTAGCTTTATCCTAATCCCATTAGGAGGTTTCTAGATCTGAATCACATTCAGATCTGGACTCTCTGAGTGGATAGGATTAAGACCCTATCCTATCTGCTAATCCATCTCAGAATTCGCCCGTTTAATTAACTAAATAAATAGCCCAGTTCGAAATGGGCTTTAGGCCCATCAAGCTTATGTGCTCACTTAACCTTCCTAACTGCTGCCCAGTTGGGCTTCCTTGTATGGCGTGGGACCCAAGCATTGATCTAGACATCAGCCACATGGGTTCGGCCCAGCTTTTGTTACAAAGCCTGGTCGAATACACTGTTAAAGACAGTGCACCCCCTGAAACCCATCAAATGGGCTCTATGGGCCCAACACTTACCCTAAGTGGTCCTTGGGCCAAGCCACCTTGTAACACCCAGGGACTGTGGGCAGATGCAAGATTAGCTCATCAGGTATTAACCTCAATGGTCTTACACTTAACCTCTCAGCCCTTAATGATCATACACTGCCCGACAAGAGAGGACCTCTCCCTCGGCTGCAAGGAACAGTGTTGCACTCTCCACTTATATGGATCCTAAGAATTAAAAACTTTTGCAAACATTTTAGAAACCGTAATATATATACTTTTATATCTCATATAAAATATACTTTGCAAAACAAATCTCAACGGTTGAAATCGGCTGCCGGCAGTCTTGGTTTCCAACAGTGAGAGCCCATCCCCGATAATTACCTTTGTCCGACAAAGGTGCTGATCCTATCACTATGATCACCCACTCAGATGAATTCTCGGATTGTCCCAACATACCCAGGTTTTGACCCCCGCTAAGGATCTCACTGATTGGTACATCGAAGACAGCCCGATCCGACACCTAGTGTAGTATCATAATCGAGTCTATGGGTTGGGTGTAACTTTCCAGTTTTGCCCATCAATCTCCAAGGTCCAGGGCAATATTGGAAATCTGGTCCAGTTCAAAGATTCAATTAATCCTACACTGTATGTGCCTAGGGTCTCACCCCGGTAGCTGAGACAAGCCACCCCAACCGACTTGGTGGCACCACAGTGTCAGCCTTGTCAGGATAGGTCTCCCCAGACTGACCCACTGGCTGTGAACATTCTAAACTAACACGAGTCTCAATAAGTGTCCAGTTTAAGGATATTACATAGAAACATACCAAGGGAACATGAATCAAATATGCACTTTTATTCATTTACAATAAACTCATAAAGTACATTAATTTGATTGAAAGCTAAGGGCATACAAAACTGTCTAACAGTTCCCACTTGCACTTAGGTACAATCAGGTACTAGCCAGAGTCCCATACTTTCCATGTGTTTCATAAACACTTTCTGTGTCAGTGGCTTAGTCAATGGGTCTACCACATTCTCCGCTGATGTTACCTCTTACTATCATCCTCCCGTAGGTCCAGTGTTGTCATACAACAATGGAATGGGTGATGTGCTGAATTCCAAATTCATGAATGAACACCTTCATTCATAAGGCAGCCTCACTTACGGCAATGCGCTCGGCTTGGGTTGTGGACTATTAATTTGCAACTTAGGACCCCTGTTTGCTGACATTCAGGAAACAACACACGATCCTATCGTGAAAACATATCCAGATGTAGACTTTTTATCATATGGGTCTGACTGGAAATCGGCATCTGTATACCCTTGGATCTGTAGTGAGCTACCGTCGAATACTAGACAAAACTCTTTTGTCCTTCGAAGGTACTTAAGTATGTTTTTCACAGTAGTCCAATGCTCCTGCCCTGGGTTGGCCTGAAATCTGCTTACTACACTCAATGCCTGAGCTATGTTAGGACGAGTGCACAGCATGGCATACATGATGCTTCCTACGGTAGAGGCATAGGGAACGTCTTTCATGCCATCAACCTCCTCAGAAGTCTTGGGAGACATCTTCTTGGAGAGAGTGACTCCGTGCCTGAAAAAAACATTTCCTTTCTTGGAGTTTTCAATGCTGTATCTTTTGACTATTTTGTCAATGTAGGCAGATTGGGATAATCCTATTATCCGCTTCGATCTATCTCTATACAGTCGACAACCCAGTATATAGGAGGCTTCTCCAAGATCTTTCATGGAGAATTGCTATGATAGCTATACTTTCACCGTAGTTAACATACCTACATCATTCCCAATGAGTAGAATGTCATCTACATATAGAACCAAGAAGGTAACCTTATCTCCACTGTACTTCCTGTAAACATAGGGTTCATCCGGATTCTGCTCGAAGTCAAACGATTTGATGGCAGAGTCAAAACGGATGTTCCAACTTCTAGAAGCTTGCTTAAGTCCATAAATGGATCTATTAAGTTTACATACCATGTTTTCCTGACCTGTAGCAATGAAGCCTTGCGGCTGTAGCATATAGATATCTTCAGTAAGATCTCCATTCAGGAATGCAGTTTTGACATCCATTTGCCAAATCTCATAATCATGGTATGCTGCTACAGCTAGCAGGATCCTAATGGATTTAAGCATGGCCACAGGCAAAAATGTTTATTCATAATCGATGCCCTCTTTCTGAGTGTACCCTTTCGCCACCAGACGAGCCTTGAAGGTCTCAACCTTACCATCGGGGCCCTTCTTCCTCTTGTAAATCCATTTGCAACCGATTGCTTTTACCCCGGAGGGCGGATCTACTAGAGTCCAGACTCCATTGGTCTCCATTGAGTCCATCTCTGCTCTCATGGCCTCCACCCACTTCTGGGAATCTATGTCCAACATAGCTTCCGTGTAAGTCACGGGATCCTCCTCACTAGTCAAGGTTTCCACCAGGTAACTATCCTGGTCATAACCATAACGGACTGGTGGCCTGGATACCCGAGTGGATCATCTAGGTTGGTCACTACCTGGAACTTGTGGGACATCTCCCACTACTCCTGAGCTCTCCTCATCAAGAACAACTTCCTGACGATGGGTGTCTAGGATATAGTCGATTTCCAAGAATTGCACATTACGACTGCAGAACACTTTCTGCTCACTTGGGTCGTAGAATAGGTAACCTACAGAGCCTTTTGGTTAGCCTACAAATAGGCAACGGCTGGTCTTGGATTCCAACTTGTCTGCACTCGTTCTTTTAACGTGTGCTGGACAACCCCAAATCTTCAAGTGTCTGACACTTGGTTTCTTTCCTGTCCAAAGTTCATATGGAGTATTCGTAACCGATTTGGTTGGAACCCGATTCAGCACATAAATCGTAGTCTCTAATGCGTAACCCCAGAAGGATGTGGGTAACTCTGAGTGTATGAGAAGCGACCGGACCATATCCAATAAGGTCCTATTCCTCCTCTCCGAAACACCGTTATGTTGTGGTGTAGCAGGAGGAGCTAATTGTGATACTATCCCGTTGTCGTTTAAGTAGTCCCTGAATTTGTCAGAGAGATACTCGCCACCTCGATCTGATCAAAGGGCCTTAATATCTCTCCCTAACTGTTTCCCGACCTCATTAGGTACACGTAACCGTATCGTGAAAAATCATCTGTGAAGGTGATGAAATACACGTGTTGATTTCGTGTCCTAACACTCAGGGGACCACATACATCAGTATGTATTAGGTCAAGTGTGCCTGTACATCTTTCAGGCTTACCGTTAAATGGCCGTTTCGTCATCTTGCCTTGTAGGCAAGGCTCACAAGTGGGAAGATCTTCTACAGTTAGAAAATCCAAAGGACCATCCATTACCAACCTTGTGATTCGGTCAACACCGATGTGGCCAAGTCGATAATGCCACAGACACGTGGGATTAACAGTATCACGAGCTCTCTTCCTAGGTATTTTAGCCGACATAGTTTCGGTTATGTTAGTTTCTAGAGACGGATGTAGAACATAGAGACCATTCTCCAGTTCCCCGTATGTGATGAATCTGTTGTTTCTTTTAATAGTAATTGTATTACTAAAGAAGACAGAATAACCATCTGCACACAGTTTTGAGACAGAAATCAAATTTCTCCTTAAATTTTGCACATAAAGACAATCTTTCAGTACAATTGTTCCTTCTCTAAAAATTAATTCCACGGTTCCTATGGCCGCGGCTGCAACAGTTGCAGTAGTCCCCAAGAAGAGTGTGACTTCTCCTTCACTCAGCCTTCTGCTTACCTTGAACCCCTGCAGTGAGTTACAAGCATGAGTTGAAGCCCCGGAGTCAATACACCAGGATGCAGAAGCTACCAACAAATTGGTTTCTATAACACAAGTTTCGAAGTTACCTTTCTTGGATTCCAGGTAGGCAGGACAGTTCATTTTCCAGTGGCCGGTCTTCTTGCAGAAGTGACAGGCATCTGCTTTGTCTTTCTTCTGCTTCTTGCTCTTAGCGGCTTTCTTCTGAGGCTTCTTTGCCTTCCTCTTTCTCTTGCCTGCCTCTAGTTCATTGATGTATCCCATCATCCGGAGACAATGGTCGTGAACTTGTTGACCCTTGGACATTTGTGCGGTCATCAACTGTTTCAAGACCTTTTGTCGAGTAGAACGATTCTGCTCTTCATACATTGTCCTGAGACTGTCCAATATGTCTTTGGTAAGTCCGATCTGATCGAACTGCCTCTATATCGGGTTGTCTAAGGAGGCAATGATGTAACACCGGGCAAGGGAGTTTTTCTCCTCCCATTCTTGATAGTCTCTCCTTCGGGCCTCAGAAGCCCTATCACCCGAATGCTCCGTGGCAGGATTCTTTGCCACTTTGTCCAGCTTTTCAGAAGCTAGGACCAGCATAAGGTTCTTGTACCAGTCAGCATAGTTTGGGCCCTTCAACTTATTGTCATCAAGCAGTTTTGCAAAAGATTCGTTTGTCATTTTCTGATAAAAGAGCAAACATCAGTCCACAACCTAATTTGATTCATGTTCATTTCATAGATATGGATTTTAATCTACGATCCATTTCCATTTATTCGTCTCTGAGATTTCCCTCCTATCTCAGTGACGGAGACTACGGGTTGTCTCTGGAAATGTGGGAAATCACATAGGGTGCATGGAGCCAACTATTTCAGCTGCATAACCCCACCACCTTTCTGTGAAGGATCACATCCTCTCATCATATGAGTCTTCCCTTTGGCCTCTGTCAGACAAGGTTCAGAGCCGTTTTCAGGTAAACCTTTCTGTCCAGTGAGTGCTTACCCATCATATTCGTTAACGCAAAGGTACCGTGACAGAGTTCCCATTTTCTGTTGAAGCCCCTCCCACATCGGTCTATGACGCCCCTATCATCTTATGAAACACTTAGACAAGCCCATTTTCTGGTGCGTTTCCTCATTACTGAAGGACCCATCCTCATGCTAATGATGGAAGGCCTTTAGAGAGTTCATCATATGATCTCCCTATCACATGCACTCATATTAGCTGGAGGGAACAAAATTATGCCCTAGTTTGATTTAGGTCAAACCAAAGTGGCTCCCACTGACTTTCATAAAGCCAGATTTTGGTGGGCCTTGAATCGGCTAGGGTTCCGCACGCAACCTCTTGATGATGTGTGGGGCCCACCACTGAGAATGGTCATCCAATGACCAAAAGGGACACCATGGCAATGGTGTGCATTCAGCCATGGTGTGCGCAAGAGCCACTGTCGAATGAGCATGGGCCAAGTACTTATGGCCCATGTACGCAGCACATCACACATCCATACATCACATGCAGGGATAAATTGATCCAATCAATTAATTATCTGTAAGGCCCGTTGGCAGCCCGTTAAAATTCCATAATATTAACCATTAATATTATCTAGGTATATGGGCTGAATTAGGGTTACCCAGTTTGGCCCATATAGCTTTATCCTTTAAAATGGGCTTTTGTTGTTTTAACTATTTAAAACTGGGGCTTTACAAGCTGGGCCGAATTAACCATTTAATTAAATATCAATCCTTAGGACCATTAGTGGGAAATTAGGGTGACTTTCAGCCTTGATTAAACCCTAGAATTGGTCCAAACAATTTGAACCAATCTCGGTTCGAATGGGTCTAGGGTTTGATTTTTAATTAAATCCTTAATTCAAGAAAATAATCTGAAATTAAATGCTGATAAAAGGAAAAACAAGAATCAGTCAATCAGGGCTGTTCGCACAATCCTTCCTGCAAAACAGAGGTTAGATCACAGAATGCAGTTTCACAAACTGCAAATCGTAGATGGCATTTCTCTTATCTGTGAAATCTCCTTCTCTGCGCCGCCATCTTTGATCCAAAATAAAAATAAATAGAAATCCTATTTCTATTAATAATTACATCAGATCGAATACCTATACATTGAGTCTAGAAAATAAAAACAAATTATTTACAGACCCAAAAAAAATCAAGAACTTCAAAATCACAGGTTCCCTGCGCAAATCAAGAATTCGATCTCCTCTTGTACGAACAACCCATAAATCAAGAAAATTATAAAGAACATTTCTAAATAATAATCAGATTTATTTAAAATTAATTTCAGATTATTTGCCCATCTGTTTTGGGAACAAATTTCCCCAAAACCAAATCTGCGCAAATTGGGTAGAACGCCTTCTCCCTAATTGCGCAGGTTCAAATCTGAAATAGAATGGTTCAAGATTTGAACCTGGGCTCTGATACCACTGAAGAGGGATGAGAGATCCATCACATGGACCCCCAAAGATTATGGAATAAGGGGCGAATTTCAAAAATTTTCTCTCCCTTCAACTGGGAATCACATTCCCTATTTAGAAAATCATATTTTCAAGGATAAATCTTGAACCTTAAACTGAACCAGATCTGAACCAAAAGGAATGGGAGAGAATAATACCTGATACGGAGAAGTAATATCTCCCAACGAAGGTGTTCACGCCCAAGGATGGAGCAGAATCAGCAGTGTTCTTCCCCAAGAACTCTGTCATTCGCAAGAAACAGTAGAATGGAACGTGAGCACAGCTTCCTTTTCAATCATTTCTCAAAGAAATGATGTCAAGATCCAATCTTGACTTCTCCCACAGCTGGAGATCGAACTGGCAAAACAGGGCGACAAGAGCAGGGAGGCGACAAGAGAGTATTCGCAGGCTGCAGAATTCTCTCTTCTTGATTTCAGCACTAAAGAGGATCTGATGTGTTTCTTGTTGGTCTCTCTCAAGGCTGCCGCCCCCTCCTTCTTTTTGTTAACTTAAAGGATCAGCTCCTAATCCCATTAGGAGGTGCTTATCCAAATCATATTTGGATCAGCCTTCTCTTCTACTGATAAGGATAAACCCTTATCTTATCTACAGATTAGATTAGCTTTATCCTAATCCCATTAGGAGGTTTCTAGATCTGAATCACATTCAGATCTGGACTCTCTGAGTGGATAGGATTAAGACCCTATCCTATCTGCTAATCCATCTCAGAATTCGCCCGTTTAATTAACTAAATAAATAGCCCAGTTCGAAATGGGCTTTAGGCCCATCAAACTTATGTGTTCACTTAACCTTCCTAACTGCTGCCCAGTTGGGCTTCCTTGTATGGCGTGGGACCCAAGAATTGATCTACACATCAGCCACATGGGTTCAACCCAGCCTTTGTTACAAGGCCTGGTCGAATACACTGTTAAAGACAGTGCACCCCCTGAAACCCATCAAATGGGCTCTATGGGCCCAACAATTACCCTAAGTGGTCCTTGGGCCAAGCCACCTTGTAACACCCAGGGACTGTGGGTAGATGCAAGATTATCCCATCAGGTATTTTCCTCAATGGTCTTACACTTAACCTCTCAGCCCTTAATGATCATACACTGCCCGACAAGAGAGGACCTCTCCCTCAACTGCAAGAAACAGTGTTGCACTCTCCACTTATATGGATCCTGGGAATTAAAACCTTTTGCAAACATTTTAGAATCCATAATATATATACTTTTATATCTCATATAAAATATACTTTGCAAAACAAATTTCAACGGTTGAAATCGGCTGCCAGCAGTCTTGGTTTCCAATAGTGAGAGCGCATCCCCGATCATTACCTTTGTCCGACAAAGGGGCTGATCCTATCACTATGATCACCCACTCAGATGAATTCTCGGATTGTCCCAACATACCCAGGTTTTGACCCCCGCTAAGGATCTCACTGATTGGTACATCGAAGACAGCCCGATCCGACACCTAGTGTAGTATCATAATCGAGTCTATGGGTCGGGTGTAACTTTCCAGTTTTGCCCATCAATCTCCAAGGACCAGGGCAATATTGGAAATCTGGTCCAGTTCAAAGATTCAATTAATCCCACACTGTATGTGCCTAGGGTCTCACCTCGGTAGCTGAGACAAGCCACTCCAACCGACTTGGTGGCACCATAGTGTCAGCCTTGTCAGGATAGGTCTCCCCAAACCGACCCACTGGCTGTGAACATTCTAAACTAACACGAGTCTCAATAAGTGTCCAGTTTAAGGATATTACATAGAAACATACCAAGGGAACATGAATCAAATATGCACTTTTATTCATTTACAATAAACTCATGAAGTACATCAATTTGATTGAAGCTAAGGGCATACAAAACTGTCTAACTCTCCTCTGCTTGGGAGAAATCATGATGGGATCTTGATTCCAATCTTTTGCAGAAAAGATTGGTAGGAGTTGTATTCACAATCCGTCCAGGTGATTCTTAGGAAGAAAGAAGTTCTTAGGAAGGACACTGCTGATTCTGCTCCACCCTGCACTGCGCCATTTTCAGTGGGAGCAGTTTTTGGTTTCTACCTTGGGCGTGAACACCTCCATTGAGAGATATTATTTCTCTGTATCAGGTATTATCTCTCTCTTCTCCTTTTGGTTCAGATCTAGTTCAGTTTATGGTTCAAGAATGATCCTTAAAAATATGGTTTTCTAAATAGGGAATTCAATTCCCAGTTGAAGGGAAAGAAAAATTTTTGAAATTTGCCCCATTTTGCTTCAATCAAAATGATGTACTTTATGAATTTATTGTAAATGAATAAAAGTGCATATTTGATTCATGTTCCCTTGGTACGTTTTTGTGTTGTACTCTTAAACTGGACACTTAATGAGACTCGTGATAGTTTAGAAAGTTCACAGCCAGTGGGTCGGTTTGGGGAGACCTATCCTGATAAGGCTGACACTGTGGTGCCACCAAGTCGGTTAGGGTGGCTTGTCTCAGTTACCAGGGTGAGACCCTCGGCACACAAAGTGTGGGATTAATTGAATCTTTGAACTGGACCAGAATTCCAGTATTGCCCTGGACTTTGGAGATTGATGGGCAAAACTAGAAAGCTACACTCGACCCCTAGACTCGATTATGATACTGCACTTTGTGTCGGATTGGGCTGTATTTGATGTATCAATCAGTGAGATCCTTAGCGGGGGTCAAAACCTGGGTATGTTGGGACAGTCTGAGAATTCATCTGAGTGGGTGATCATAGTGACAGGATCAGCCCCTTTGTCGGACAAAGGTAATGATCGAGGTTACACTCTCACTGATAGAAACCATGACTACCGACAGCCGATTTCAATCGTTGAGACTTGTTTTGCAAAATGTATTTTATATGAGATATAAAAGTATATATATTATGGTTTTGAAATGATTTGAAAAAGGTTTTAATTCCCGAGATCCATACTTGAGAGAGTGCAACACTGTTCCTTGCAGCCGAGGGAGAGGTTCTCTCTTGTCGGTGAGTGTATGATCATTATGGGCTGAGAGGTTAAGTGTAAGTCCATTGAGGATAATACCTGATGGGCTAATCTTGCATCTGCCCACAGCACCTGGGTGTTACAAGGTGGCTTGGCCCAAGGACCACTTAGGGTAAGTGTTGGGCTCATAGAGCCCATCTGATGGGTTTTAGGGGGTGCATTGTCCATAACAGTGTATTCGGCCAGGCCTTGTAACTAAGGCTGGGTTGAACCCATGTGGCTGATGTGTAGATCAATGTTTGGGTCCCACACCATACAAGGAAGCCCAACTGAGCAGCAATTTGGAAGGCTTAATGAATACATAACCCTAAATGGGCCTAAAGCCCATTTCGAACTGGGCTAATTTGATTAGTATTTAAGGGGCGAATTCTGAGATAAGATCAGCTGATAGGATTGGGCCCACACATATCCACTAAGAGAGTCCAAGATCTAAATGAGATTTAGATTTAGAAACTTCCTAATTAGATTAGGAGCTGACTGATCTAATCTACAGATAAGATAAGGATTATCCCTTATCTTAAAGGGACTTCTAATCCATATATCATTTGGGTTAGCAACTCCTAATGGGATTAGGAGCTGATCCCTTTAAGTCTATAAAAGGAAGAGGGGGCAGCAGCCTTTAGACACAACATCCAATAGACACAAGTCTAGTCTTCAGAGCTGAGATCACAGAGGAGAGAATTCTGCACCTTGCAAATTCTCTCTAGTCGCCTCCTTCTTGCAGCCGCCGACTATAGCAATTCAATCTCCATTGTTTGGGAGAAATCAAGATTGGATCTTGATTCCAATCTTTTGGAGAAAAGATTGGTAGGAGTTGTATTCATTAATCATCCAGCTGATTCTTGGGAAGAATCAAGTTCTTAGGATGGACACTGCCAATTCTGCTCTACCTTGCACTGTGCCATCTTCAGTGGGAATAGATTTTGGTTTCTACCTTGGGTGTGAACACCTCCATTGAGAGATACTATTTCTCTATATCATGTATTATCTCTCTCTCCTCCTTTTGGTTCAGATCTGGTTCAGTTTATGGTTCAGAAATGATCCTTGAAAATATGATTTCTAAATAGGGAATTCGATTCCTAGTTGTAGCGAAAAAAAATTTTTGAAATTCGCCCCCCTTTATTCTACAATCTTGGGCGTCCATATGATGGATTTCCTATCCCTTCAGATGTTACGTGCGGAACCCTAGCCGATTTAAGGCCCACCAAAATCTGGATTTATGAAAGTCAGTGGGAGCCACTTTGGTTTGACCTAAATTAAACTAGGGCATAATTGTTTGTTCCCTCCAGCTAATATGAGTGCAAATGATAGGGAGATTCATATTATGAGCTCTCTAAAGGCCTTCCATCATTAGCATGAGGATCGGTCCTTCAGTAATGAGGAAACGCACCAAAAAATGGGCTATCCATTTGCTATTGGGCTTGTCTGAATGTTTCATAAGATGATAGGGGCGTCATAGACCGATGTGGGAGGGGTTTCACCAGAAAATGGGAACTCTCTCATAGTACCTTGGCGTTCATGAATATGATGGGTAAGCACTCACTGGACAGAAAGGTTTACCTAAAAACGGCTCTGAACCTTGTCTGATAGAGGCCAAAGGGATAACTCATATGATGAGTGGATATGATCCTTCACAGAAAGTTGGTGGGGTTATGCAGCTGAAACAGTTGGCTCCATGCACCCTACGTGATTTTCCACATTTCCAGAGACAACCCGTAGTCTCCGTCTCAGAGATGAATAAATGGAAATGGATCGTAGATTAAAATCCATATCTATGAAATGAACATGAATCAAAATAGATTATGGACTGATGTTTGCTCTTTTATGAGAAAATGGCAAACGGATCTTTTGCAAAGCTTCTTGATGACAACAAGCTTAAGGGCCCAAACTACGCCGACTGGTACAAGAACCTTATGTTGGTCCTAGCTTCAGAAAAGCTGGACAAAGTGGCAAAGAATCCTGCCCCGGTGAATCCGGGAGACAGGGCTTCTGAGGCCCGAAGGAGAGACTATCAGGAATGGGAGGAGAAAAACTCCCTAGCCCGATGTTACATCATCGCCTCCTTGGACAATCCAATACAAAGGCAGTTCGATTAGATCGAACTTGCCAAGGACATATTGGACAGCCTGAGGACGATGTATGAAGAGCAGAATCATTCTACTCGGCAAAAGGTCTTGAAACAGTTCATGACCACTCAAATGTCCAAGGGCCAACAAGTTCATGACCATTGTCTTCGGATGATGGGTTACGTCAACGAACTGGAGGCTCTTGGATCCAAGCTGGACCTCACAACCCAGATAGACGCTATCCTTAATTCTTTGCCTCCTTCCTTTAATCCGTTCATCATGAACTATAACATGAACAAGCTGAATGTCAGCTTGCAAGAGCTCGGCAATATGTTGCAAAGAGCAGAAGAAATGATTAAAAAGGATGAGCCTGTAGCTATGCTTGTTGAAGCTAGCAAAATAGGCAAGAGAAAGAGGAAGGCAAAGAAGCCTCAGAAGAAAACCACCAAGGGCAAAAGGTAGAAGAAAGACAAAGCATCGGATGCCTGTCACTTCTGCAAGAAGACTGGCCACTGGAAATGGAATTGTCCTGCCTACCTGGAATCCAAGAAAGGTAATTTCAAAAAATGTGTTATAGAAACCAATTTATTGGTAGCTTCTGCGTCCTGGTGTATTGACTCCGGGGCTTCAACTCATGCATGTAACTCACTACAGGGGTTCAAGGTAAGCAGAAGGCTGTTACTCTCTACTTGGGGACTTCTGCAACAGTTGCAGCCACGGCAATAGGAACCGTGGAGTTAATTTTTAGAGAAGGAAAAATTGTACTCAAAGATTGTCTTTATGTACATAATTTTAGAAGAAATTTGATTTCTGTTTCAAAACTGTGTGCAGATTGTTATATGTCTTCTTTAATAATACGATTACTATTAAAAGAAATAACAGATTCATCGCATACAGGGAACTGGAGAACGGTCTCTGTGTTCTACATCCTTCTCTAGAAACTAACATAACCGAAACTACGTCGGCTGAAATCCCCAAGAAGAGAGCCTGTGATACAGTTAATCCCACGTGTCTGTGGCATTACCGACTTGGCCACATCGGAGTTGACCGAATCACAAGGTTGGTAAAGGATGGTCCTTTTGATTTTCTAACTATAGAAGATCTTCCCACCTGTGAGCCTTGCCTACAAGGCAAGATGACAAAATGGCCATTTAACGGTAAGCCTGAAAGATGTACAGGCACACTTGACCTAATACATACTGATGTATGTGGTCCCCTGAGTGTTCCGAACACTCTATATGAACTTTGGACCGGAAAGAAACCAAGTGTCAGATACTTGAAGATTTGGGGTTGTCCAGTACACGTTAAAAGAACGTGTGCAGACAAGTTGGAATCCAAGACTAGTTGTTGCCTATTTGTAGGCTACCCAAAAGGCTCTGTAGGTTACATTTTCTATGACCCAAGTGAGCAGAAAGTGTTATGTAGTTGAAATGCCAGTTCTTGGAGACCGATTATATCCTGGACACCCATCGTCAGGAAATTGTTCTTGATGAGGAGAGCTCAGGAGCAGTGGGATATGTCCCACAAGTTGCAGGTAGTGACCAACCTAAAAGATCCACTCGGGTATCTAGGCCACCAGTCCGTTATGGTAGGACCAGGATAGTTACCTGGTGGAAACCTTGACTAGTGAGGAGGATCCCGTGACTTGTGCGGAAGCTATGTTGGACATAGATTCACAGAAGTGGGTGGAGGCCATGAGAGCAAAGATGGACTCAATGGATACAATGGAGTCTGGACTCTAGTAGATCCGCCCTCCGGAGTAAAAGCAATCGGTTGCAAATTGATTTACAAGAGGAAGAAGGGCCCCGATGGTAGAGTTGAGACCTTCAAAGCTTGTTTGATGGCAAAAGGGTACACTCAGAAAGAGGGCATCGATTATGAGGAAACCTTTTCACCTGTGGCCATGCTTAAATCCATTAGGATCCTCAAAGCTATAGCAGCATACCATGATTATGAGATTTGGCAAATGGATGTCAAAACTGCATTCCTGGTTTATGGACTTAAGCAAGTTTTTAGAAGTTGGAACATCCGTTTTTACTCTGCCGTCAAATCGTTTGAATTCGAGCAGAATCTGGATGAACCCTGTGTTTTCAGGAAGTACAGTGGAGATAAGGTTACCTTCTTGGTTTTGTATGTAGATGATATTCTGCTCATTGGGAATGATGTAGGAATGTTGACTACGGTGAAAGTATGGCTTTCACAACAATTCTCCATGAAAGATCTTGGAGAAGCCTCCTATATATTGGGTCTTCGACTCTATAGAGATAGATCAAAGCGGATAATAGGATTATCCCAATCTGCCTACATTGACAAATTAGTCAAAAGATACAGCATGGAAAACTCCAAGAAAGGAAATGTTCCTTTCAGGCATGGAGTCACTCTCTCCAAGAAGATGTCTCTCAAGACTTATGAGGAGATTGATGGCATGAAAGACATTCCCTATGCCTCTACCGTAGGGAGCATCATGTATGCCATGCTGTACACTCGCCCTGAAATTGCTCAGGCAGTGAGTGTAGTAAGCAGATTTTAGGCCAACCCAGGGCAGGAGCACTGGACTGCTGTGAAAAACATACTGAAGTACCTTCGAAGGACAAAAGAGTCTAGTATTCGATGGTAGCTCACTACAGATCCAAGGGAATACAGATGCCGATTTCAAGTCAGATCCAAATGATAGAAAGTCTACATCTGGATATGTTTTCACAATAGGATCGTGTGCTGTTTGTTGGAAAAGCAGCAAACAGGGGTCCACTGCAGACTCCACGACCGAGGCCAAGTACATTGCCACAAGTAAGGCTGCCAAAGAAGCCGTGTGGATGAAGAAGTTCCTTCACGAGTTGGGAATAGTTCCATCCAGCACAGCACTCATCCCATTGTTGTGTGACAACAATGGAGCTATTGCTCAGGCTAAGGAGCAACGAGCCCACTCGAAGTTGAAGCACATCGAGAGGAAGTACCATGTACTGAAGGAGATTGTTGGTAGCGGGGACGTCCTGATTCAGAAGGTAGCGTCAGCGGAAAATGTAGCAGACCCATCGGCAAAGCCACTATCACAGAAAGTGTTTGAGAAACACGTGGAAAGCATGGGACTCTGGCTAGTACCTGATTGGACCAAAGTGCAAGTGGGAGTTGTTTGACAGTTTTGTATGCCCTTAGTTCAATCAAAATGATGTACTTTATGAGTTTATTGTAAAAGAATAAAAGCGCATGATTCATGTTCCCTTGGTATGTTTCTGTGTAATACCCTTAAACTGGACACTTAATGAGACTTGTTTTAGTTTAGAATATTCACAGCCAGTGGGTGGGTCTGGGGAGACCTATCCTGACAAGGCTGACACTATGGTGCCACCAAGTCAATTGCGGTGGCTTGTCTCAGCTACCGGGGTGAGACCCTAGACATATACAGTGTAGAATTAATTGAATCTTTGAATTGGACCAGATTTCTAGTATTTCTCTAGACCTTGGAGATTAATGGGCAAAACTGGAAAGTTACACCCGACCCCTAGACTCGATAATGATACTGCACTAAGTGTCAGATTGAGCTATTTTTGATGTATCAATCAGTGAAATCCTTAGCTGGGGTCAAAACCTGGGTATGTTGGGACAGTCTTAGAATTCATCTGAGTGGGTGATCATAGTGACAGGATCAGCCCCTTTGTCGGACAAAGGTAATGATCGGGGATGCAGTCTCACTGCTGGAAACCAAGACTGCCGGCAACCGATTTCAATCGTTGAGATTTGTTTTGTAAAATATATTTTATATGAGATATAAAAGTATATATATATTATGGTTTTGAAATGTTTGCAAATAGGTTTGAATTCCCGGGATCCATATATGAGAGAGTGTAATACTGTTCCTTGCAGCTGTGGGAGAGGTCCTCTCTTATTGGGCAGTGTATGATCATTATGGGCTGAGAGGTTAAGTGTAAGTCCATTAAGGATAATACCTGATGGGCTAATCTTGCATCTGCCCACAGTCCCTAGGTGTTACAAGGTGGCTTGGCCCAGGGACCACTTAGGGTAAGTGTTGGGCCCATAGAGCCCAGCTGATGGTTTTCAGGGGGTGCACTGTCCATAACAATGTATTTGGCCAGGCCTTGTAACAAAGGCTAGGCTGAACCCTTGTGGCTGGTGTGTAGATCAATGTTTGGGTCCCACACCATACAAGGAAGCCCAACTGGGCAGCAATTTGGAAGGCTTAATGAATACATAACCCAATATGAACCTTAAGCCCATTTCGAACTGGGCTAATTTATTAGTCTTTAAGGGGCGAATTCTAAGATAAGATCAGCTGATAGGATTGGGCCCACACCCTATCCACTCAGAGAGTCCAAGATCTAAATGAGATTTAGATTTGGAAACTTTCTAATTAGATTAGGAACTGGCTGATCTAATCTGCACATAAGATAAAGTTTATCCCTTATCTTAAAGGGACTTCTAATCCATATATCATTTGGGTTAGCAACTCCTAATGGGATTAGGAGCTGATCCCTTTAAGTCTATAAAAGGAAAAGGGGGCGGCAGCCTTTAGACACAACATCCAACAGACTCAAGTCTTGTCTTCAGAGCTGATATCACAGAGGAGAGAATTCTAACCCTGCAAATTCCCTCTAGCCGCCTCCTTCCTGCAGCCGCCTCCTATAGCAGTTCGATCTCCATTGCTTGGGAGAAATCAAGATTGGATCTTGATTCCAATCTTTTGCATAAAAGATTGGTAGGAATTGTATTCACAAGCTGTCCAGGTGATTCGTAGGAAGAATCAAGTTCTTAGGAAGGACACTACTGATTTTGCTCCACCCTGCACTGCGCCATCTTCAGTGGTAGCAGTTTTTAGTTTCTACCTTGGGCGTGAACACCTTCATGGGGAGATATTATTTCTCTGTATCAGGTATTATCTCTCTCTTCTCCTTTTGGTTCAGATCTGGTTTAGTTTATGATTCAAGAATGATCCTTGAAAATATGATTTTCTAAATAGGGAATTCGATTCACAAGCTGTCCCGTAAATTGAAAACACCTCCCATGCATAATACAATGTAGGAGGATGAGGTATTCTCTATGTATGGCTGTTGATGTACCATTAGGGTAGGCTTTAGTTGAGCATTTTTTTTTTTACTTGAAACATTCGGTTGAGCATTTGTTGAATTTGAAATGCCCCTTATTTTACGGTTCATAGGTAGAGCCGTAGAGGGTTCATCTGAAATGGCTGAATTGGATAAGCAATTAAGTGTGGTGTAGGCTCCTTAATTTCTGAATGACATGTTAGAGTGATTAATTAATATTTTCGTCTAAATATTTTATTATTTGCAATTATAAAATTAATGAAACATCAGTTTTGGCATCATTTCCTAGAAGAAATTTTCCTTAATGGTGAAGAAATCCCAAACACCAGTCTTTGGGATTTTATTTTGTTAACTAAGTGCTAGTGATAGGCATGGTTAGAAGTATAAGAATATGAGGAAAGCAAATTCTAAGAAATGAGGATGCATTTGAAAGGCAAATGTTTCAAAGTACAAGTGGGAAGATATCGTCCCATTGTTGTTAAATACTCAAAACTACCACATACATGAGTACATCATTCTATATTTCTATTGTCAATCCAAGTCGTCTGAAAATAAATGATTCGTGGACTAAAAGTTTTTGGTTTTTTCGTGGCACTTTCTTTGGATTTATTTTCTCTCACAGACCTTTCAGGGTGGGCCCTTAGGTTTTTGTGGGTCTTCGATTATATTTTTCTTTTTATTATTTTTTGGATGGGCTTTTGACTCGGCAACCCTTTTCGTGTTAACATTTTATTATTTAAATTATAAAATTAATGAATCAGTCTTTGAGTAATTTCTTTGAAAAAATTTGCCTTAATGGTGAAGAAATCCCAAATATCAGTCTTTGGATTTTATTTTGGTAACCAAGTGATAGGCATGGTTAGAAGTATAGAATATTAGATATCAGGTAGGTAAATTCTGCTAATTGAGGATGCATTTGTTTCAAAGTACAAGTGGTAAGATATCGTTCCATTGATGTCAAATACTCAACTATCAAAGACTCTATATCATGATTTTTAAAAATGAATCGGTGATCGAACCAGTCAGAGGTCTGGTTATTGGTTTGAATGGTCTGACCATTCGACCTAAATGGCTGGCCCATTTTGATAAAAAATAAAAAAAATTAAAAATTGGAAAACGGACCAAACCGTTCGAATGATTGAAACAATTTAAATAGTTAACCAATCGATACAACGGTTTACTGACCAAAATCAACGGTTTTGAGAGAAAAAGCGATTTTGGAGAAAAACAGAACCGATCATGTAACCGGTTCTTAGTTTTTCTACTGTAACTATCCGATCCGATCCGGTTTTAAAAACAGTATTATATATTATATATAGTCAATTCAAGTCGTCTGGAAATAAATAACTCGTTGACAATTATAGCCCTATTTCTTAACTACATGTTTTTTATTTTTAGTTTTTTGTGGGTCGTTGATTGTACTTCTATTTTTCTATATTTTTTGGATGGGCTTTTGGCTCGGCAGCCCTTCAACTTTGCAGAAAAGGCAGTTTTGATTTTAAACAATGAAAATGTCATTTTTAACCCTAAACTTTGATAAGAAAGCCATTTGTAAAGAAAAAAAAAGGTATTTGAAATGGTGTTGCGTGTTGATAAATCCAATATACAATGTTTAAGTGACACTGTTAAAAGTTTGAAAAATGCCACGTTCAATCCTAAAGTTTTTCCCAACTGTATTTACGACCCAATCCACACCGTACAATCCACACTGTATTTGAATCTGGTACCGTACAATGAAGTTATGAATTCCTAAAATTAATCAAATAAATTACTTTAAGGTCTAATTAAATGACTCTAGAGTATTTAACTAATTAAAGTATGCTATTTAAGATTATTTAAGATAATTAATTAAATCAGAAAATTAAAATAATTAAGAAAATGAAGTTAATTAATTAAATTAAATAAATATGATTAATCAATCTAAATAAGTATAGTAAGCCAACTAAGCAAGGTAGTTTAAAAATCAATCCAATATGGAACTCCTTTGGCCACTAGTTTCTTGGTCATCAATAATTTTATCGTCTGATCCGAATGAATCAATTCATGACATTTAAAAAAATAAGAAAAATAAAATATAATTAAAATAAAAAATGACTCAAACACCATTTGCTATATCGAAATACACAATTTAGCAGTGCAACCGTGGGGCAACAGTTTGTTAACCAAATTAGTGCTTTTGTTTTGAAAACTTCTGGGCGAAATATAAAATGGAACTGGGCAACTGACTGAGTATTTGGCCGAATAGTTCCACTGCCTGGGTTTAAAAATGTTACTAGATAATTGACAAAATCTTGGGTTGAACAATTTAACCGTCCAAAATTTTTAACTTGGTCAACAAATTGCTGACCTAAACTATTGAACCCCTAAACTATTTGATCCGATAAATGGTTTTTGGGTCATTTTTTTTTATTGTAATTATATTATATTTTTTATTTTTCAAAATATCATGGATTGATCCATATTGGAACCAAACAATTGAATCATTGACCTAAGAAACAATGACCAATGTGGTCTTATTTTGGGTTGGTTTTTAAAACCACGCTTAATTGAATTAATTAATTTATTTAGATCAATTAACTTCGGTTATTAAATTTAATTAATTAACTTCGCTTCTTTAATTAATTTGCTTAATTCATTTAATTAACTTAATTATGTAAGTTAAATAATTTAACGACATTTATTTGGAGGTTGAAGTAATGCCATTTCAAACACCATCTATTTCAAGCATCATCTATTTTTATCAAAGCTTAGGATAAAAGATGACCTTTCCTATTATTTAGGATGAAAATTGGTCTTTTTGTAAGGTTGAGGAGTTGTGAGAAGTAGGTTTCAGCAATTTACCCCGTTTTCAGTGGTCTAAATGTGTTATTAAATTTCTTATACTGTTCATCAAATTTAATAAAAATTTTATTAAGTTTCGTGTGGTAGTGATCGAGGTACAAATGGGGCAGGAACGTGGTAACATGTCAAGTCTGAGAGTCAAGTCAACTCAATACGCGGTTACATGTCATCCAACAATTATTCCAGTGACGTGGTTGGTCATTCTATTACGGGGGAATGACTGATCAGTCCAGATCAGAATTGTTTAGCCCTAACCTACAAACCTACAGCGGGATGAATGGCTTGCAGAGTACTTAACCCTTCTATTATTGCATTGATGGATCACGCCTATAAATATGTTAGTTGTAGACGGGCTCCTTCCCTCATCAGTCACCACTGCTGAACAAAATTACATCAAAATTGCTTAGACATGGAAGCCAGACCAGTAGTTGTGCTTCTTTCTCTTCTGTTATTTGCCCTGGTTGTGAGGTCACAAGCAGGAGGAATAGCAGTCTATTGGGGCCAAGACGGAGGAGAAGGTAGTTTGGCTGATACATGTGCCACAGGCAACTATCAGTTTGTGAACATTGCCTTTCTAGTTGCATTTGGCGATGGCAAGACTCCACAGCTCAATTTAGCTGGCCATTGTGACCCAACCTCAAATGGTTGCACCGGTTTGAGTAGTGATATAAAAGCTTGCCAGAGCCAAAGCATTAAAGTGCTTCTTTCCCTTGGAGGTAGCTATGGAAGCAACTCCCTTTCTTCTGCGGATGTTGCTCAGCAAGTCGCAAACTACCTTTGGAACAACTTCTTGGGAGGCCAGTCAGATTTACGTCCATTAGGGGACGCTGTTCTGGACGGAATCGACTTTGACATCGAGGATGGCACGAACCAGCACTGGGACGAGTTGGCTAAGGCTCTTAATGGATTCGGTTCTAATGTTTACTTGAGTGCTGCTCCGCAATGCCCCTACCCAGATGCATCGCTTAATGGTGCAATTCAAACTGGCCTCTTTGATTACGTCTGGGTCCAGTTCTATAACAATCCTTCATGTCAGTATGCCGGAAGTGCTGACAATCTTATAAGCGCTTGGAACCAATGGACCTCGTCGTTTCCAAATAGTCAGATCTTCTTGGGGCTGCCTGCCAATTCAAGTGCAGCCCTCAGTGGCTACATCCCGCCTGACACACTAGTGTCTCAAGTTCTACCCTCTATTCGGTCTTCTTCCAATTATGGTGGTGTGATGCTGTGGTCCAAGCTTTATGACAATGAGTACAGTTCTTCTATTAGGAACTACGTTTGATTTCAAGTGCTGTTCTTCTTATTACATGCATGGCCTCATTGTTCTTGGTCCAAATAAATTTTAGTTTCTCCCTTCCAGTCAATCTTCTTCCGAATATGGTGGTGTGATGCTGTGGTTCAAGTTTCTCCCTTCCAGTCAGTCAATTGCTGTTCTTACATGGCCTTCTTTTCCTGGTCCGAACAAATTTTAGTGTCTTGCTTCATAATTCCGTTAGCAATGTATGTTAGTGTATGAAATAAACGGAATTTGTTTTGGACTGTATTTTGAAAAATCTGCTAATTATGAATTTGCAATTTGTCAAATAAAATATGTGTTTGGAAGCGTCCGTGTTTATTCGCTAAATGTTTGTATTTGATTTGTTTACAAATCAGCAAATTAAAACAGTAAATAAGTGCCTAGTAGTTTAAAATGAAATTTCCCCCAAATTAAGTACACACATAAATCAAGATCGGCTTTTGAAAATCTCTATACTATTCACATAATAAGAAGATGCTGCAACAGACCGTCTATCCAGCAGTTTTTATTTAATAAATTGCCCACAATTCCAAACACCGCCAAAATCAATGGGTGCCGTACCTACCTCCCTCTCCCTCTCCCTCTCTATCTATTGGCTGCTAAAATATTTAGAAAAAAAATATTCTTAATTTTATTAAATTTTCTAATGTTTGATGGCAACTTGCATACAAACATGAAAGCTTGGAGTAATCAATCCAACTATCAATTTTAGGCTTATATTGAAATCTTGGAGACTTCGATGTAAAATCGTTTACCATTCCCGATATAAAACGGCAAGCCATTTGACTCCTTTCTTTTGATTCTCCAGCAAATTACAAAACAAAACAAAAACAATAAAGAATCAAGGTCTATCCAAGATTTGCGAGAAAATTGTCACATCGATTAGCCTCAGCCTCCATGGAGCCAACCTATTCGAGCTCCATCTCATATTTGCGAGAAAATTATAGCGGCCATGCAATTTTACACACCAGTACCTGTCAATGATTTTAGAAATTTCTCTCTAATGACCACTCAGCCTCCATGGAGACAACCTGTTTAAGTTTAGTAGATGAATGGTAGAAAGTGAATCAAATTCCAGGACAATTCTCCTTCACTCCAGGTCTCAAACAAGTCCTAACTAGTTTGAAAGTCCAAAGTTCAACCAAATCATTTGCAGTTCAAAGTAAGTCATGTAACCACCCCTCTAATTGCCCACCTATTCCGCAGTACACCCCCCTCCTCCATCACTTATTGGGTAGCACAGTTGGTGTTGAACTTAATCCATTCTTCATCATCTAGCAGATCTTTTCTAGTTCTTGTTGTTGCTCCTATTCTCACAAGGGGATCCATAGTTTTGAGCATGTTGGAAGTTTTGGACAAATATTTTAGTCATGAGAACTGAATGTTTTGGGTCAAAATCTGACGTTGAAAATCTGATTGTTCCTTTCCCTCGATATCTGCCAATAAAGGTAGCTAAACAAAGCCATGTTTTGATGTTTATAGCTTGCAATTTTACATTTCAGCCAGTCCTTTAAGTTAATATCAATGTCTGAATTCAGAATGCTATTAATTGGTAATTCACCCCCTTTGGTGAATTGGCACTTCCTAAGCGTCTATTTGGCATCGATGACGTTGCTCTAGAAAATGGTGGCACATCAGCGTCACATTGGAAAAGAACAATGCTCCAGGAAATGTCTGTTTGTTTGTAATCGTTTTTTCATAAAAAATGGTGCTCCAAGTCATGCTTTAAAATTCGAGAAGGCGTGATTTGGAACAATGCCAAATTTGGCATTTCCTCATATAGCAGCACATTACTGTCAACAAGGACGTGATGTGGCAAAGACGTGGACTTCCTATAATGGGTACCAGTGCTGAAAACAGACATGGAGCAGTGGTACCAAACAGAAAGTGTTGTTGTTGCTCCAGGAAACATCTTACCTGACAGCAACATTTCCAAACAGAAAACGATGTTGCATCTGCAGCATTGATGCCAAACATATACTAAATAAGTGGTCTATGGTTTCTCACGACATAACATCCACATGAAAAACTTAAATGTTGTTGGAATGGGATCAGCCATATGCTTTTGAACTCAGAGGAGGGGATATCCTTGACCTTTTTGGGTTTTGGGTTAGGAAGCGGGCCCTATAGATGAAGTTTTCCAAGTAACTCTAACAACCCAACACTTAGTCCAAAGGTTTGTGTTTTCACCATTTCCAATGTTTTTTTATTAGTCCTTCCCTAAGGACTTTGAATCCTTTGCAAATTTCTTTCCAAATTCAATGTTTTCCACCCTATCTTCCCACCACGGCCACTGCAAGTTGCAGCGGTAGTTCTCTCTCTCCCCCTATCTTCCCGGTTATCTCTCTCCCTCTCCCTCCCTCCCCTGTCTTCCCACCACTGCCACCGGCACCACTACAAGTTGTAGTGGCAGCTAGCTCTCTCTCTCTCTCCCCCTGTCTTCTCTCTCTCTCTCTCTCTCTCTCTCTCTCTCTCTCTCTCTCGCTCCCTGTCTTCCCACCACCGTCACCATCGCTACAACATGCAATAACGGTGGTTCTGTGAGTAATAATAATATTTTTATTAATTATTAATTATAAATAGTATGTTCTAAGTGTAAAATAGTAAAATCAATAAATTTCATATGATAAAGTGTTGATCCAACACAAATAAACTTATGGATTCAAATCCTCTAAAAAGTAGAAAAGCATTTATGCCTCTTTTCATATTTCATACACTTTTAATATTTTTTAACTTTTCAGATTTATCAAATGCCACCTTCATGTGACTGATATTTTTTTTCAAATTCCTAAAATACCCTTACTACCCCCTATCTTCACTCTCACATGTGACCCTCTTTGACCTCAACCCCTGATCTCTCTCCTTCCATTTCCATCTCTAGTACAAGAATCCAGAACAAGTTCGGAATCCACCTCCTTCTCTAGTGCCGATGTTTGTTCCCATGGTCACATCTAATGGACTGATGTTACTATTCATCATCTTCAATAGCAAATACAAGTACAGTGGCGGCAACTAGAACTCTTTTCCCTTCCATTTGTTCTCTCTCCATTTTATCATCCTCTTTTCCATTCTTTCTTTTTCATTTACCCTCCATTATTCTTTCCTCCTTTATTTAGTCACTATTCATTGTCTTCCTAATGAGAACGCTAAATCCACAACAACAGTACTTTCTCAGTGTTATCACCTATCTCCAACATACATCTCACCAATTTTCGACCACTCTTTCCCCCAACACTGTTGTTATTCTTCCCTTCATCATTTTCGGGCCCCCATAAACACACACTAATTCCCTGCCCCTTATTCCTTCATCGGTGGTGTAGAGATACTCTACTCCTCGCCCCGGTTGTAAAAACCACACATGTGGTTTGTCCACAGAGAACATTGTCACTAACACTATCACTTGCAAATATGTGATATTCGTTCCCTAGTAACCTCTTATATAGTGGTTTAGACTCAGTGTATCAACAATCAACCTGGAAAAGCTAAATCTTCTTCCTTGTATTTTGCACTAAGAGCATCTCTCCATTGCATAAACTCAAACCATTCAATGTTCTAAGATTGCTATGGCAAATTAGATCAAAAATCCCAAAATGAATGATTAACAAGAGAAGGTAGCTTCTTGTCAATTTGCATCCTGCTAATGGTTTTGAATACTTTGCATATTTAGGTGGTGTTTGGAACCATGGGCGTTTATTGAATAAACACTGCCACATAGGAGCCATTTCAGCATTTTCCCCATTATGCCGATCGGCACGCATAGAGACTTGCAAAAGAAGCCTTGATTTACGTGCACACCTACCATTGGGGGGAAGTTTTATTTTAACACTTCCCCCAATGGGTAGGCATTTGTTCATTGTTTTGCTTATGTGGTGCCTAATGGCACTTAGTGGTATCAATAAACGAGTTCATTATTGCTTTTCTCGGTTTTGCAAACAAATCAAGTGCAAACATTTAGTGAATAAACACCCACAGTTCCAAACACATACATATGTCATCAGTAAGCTCATCTTCATTCTCATTCCAATGTACTAGACAACGTACAATTTCCCCTTTATCTTATTTCCATTTCCATATCCAGAGATGATCTCCTCAAGCTACAATTTGTCATTGCTTTGCTATTTTACCGTATGACAAAACAAGGGCATCTATGACTTAGCAAGACAACAATTGACAAAAGTCCTAGATCGTTTGGTCGGGTACCCATGACTTAGTGATCGGCATCTGTAGCACCTTTTCACATATGCTTTAGCTCAGAAGGCATCGGATATTAGGTGAATTGTATTGTTTATGCCAACCATCGATTTAGTGTTGTAGAGTGAGACGATGTACCAAATGACCTCTTCTTCATCCATTGGGTATTATTTTAAAAATTCGAAGAATAGTGGGGGGAAAATTCAACATTTCATTTCTATCCGGTAGCACTTACCGATGATGTCAATTGTCAAAAACAGTAGTAATACTTTAAGACAATTTGTAAATAGTAAGTGTAGAGTTGGTCAATTAGCTAAACCATAAGGGTATTTTAAGAAATTTGCCCTTAAAATTTTTAATTCCTAACCCTCCTAAAAGCTTGGGTAGAGTAATCTTATCCCAACTTATTATATGTATTTTACACTTGTTCGATGAAGACCTCTATAGGAATCTTCGCCTGATTTGTTCCATTTTTTGATTAATGGAGGTAGGAACGCAAAAGATTTGCATTGCATGAGATAGGAGGTAGAGAGAATGGATTGGAGAATGGTATATCTCGCTACAAGGCTAAGGGAAGATGATTTCTAACCAGCTAGTTTCGCATCAATATGACCGACTAAAAATTTAAAGTTATATTTAGTGACTCTTGGATTAAACATTGGAAATCCTAGATATTTCTCACAACAGTTGAGAAGCCTAAAACCCAAATTCCTATTGAGGATCAGAGCATGCCTATGGTGAACATTTCTGGAAGTGAAAAGAAAGGATTTTGCATAATTGATTGTTTCTCCATAAGCCAAGCAAAATTAATTTATCTAGGAACTGTCAAAGAAGAGATAAAAAGAGAGTTCTATAGTGAGAAGAGAAGAAGAGATGGGGAGAATCCAATAATAATATAAAAGCCCCTCTCATTATCTTATGTACTCATAAAAAAGATTGATTACAAAGACAAATATGCCCTTTAAGGTGGATATTGTTCATAACATAAAAACAACTCCAAATAAACAACATAACTAATTGGCCTTGGACCTAATAACACTAACTAATGATTATAAACAAAAAAAAAATCACAAGAAACTGATAAATCTCAATAGGAAGCTTTTGTAAAAATGAAGAGATCATCAACATAGAAAATATGTGATAGACTTGGTCCATTCCTAGAGCAGTTAATGGGGGTGATGTGTCCTTTCTGCCATTTGTTGATTAGAACTAAGAAGGTTTCTAAACATAACAGAAAAATATAGGGAGACAGAGGGTCCCTCATAGGATTGAAAGCTTCAAGGAGTTGATCACCATTGAAGTCTATAGCTAAGGATGTAGTAGCAATAGAATTCATTATTAAGTTGATCAAGTTTAAGAGAATGTTCAGACTTAAAAAAGAATTTTAAAAATGAATGGCCATTCTAATTTATTATCATAGGCTTTCTCTTGGTCTAGTTTAATCCCAATAAAACCCTCTTTCCCTTTTTTTTTTTTTTGAAAGAATGTAAAATTTCACGTAGAATGATTTAAGATGCCTACCTGGAACAAAACTTGTTTGGAAGGGAGTGATTAATTGAGGGAGTAAAGGCTTAAATCTAATAACAAATAATTTCTCAATTACCTTATAAATGGTGTTGCAAAATCCATGTGATGGATTTCCTATCCCTTTCATCCGAGGGAGAGGTCCTCTCTGATCAGGCAGTGTATGATCATTATGGGCTGAGAGGTTAAGTGTAAGACCATTGAGGATAATACCTGATGGGTTAATCTTGCATCTACCCACAGTCCCTGGGTGTTACAAGGTGGCTTGGCCCAGGGACCACTTAGGGTAAGTGTTGGGCCCATAAAGCCCATAATATGGATTTCAGGGGGTGCACTATCCATAACAGTGTATTCGGCTAGGCCTTGTAACAAAGGCTGGGCCAAACCCATGTGGCTGATGTGTAGATCAATGTTTGGGTCCAACGCCGTACAAGAATGCCCAACTGGGTAGCAGTTTGGAAGGCTAAGTGAGTACAGAACCTTAAATGGGTCTTAAGCCCATTTTGAACTGGACTAATTTGATTAGACACTTAAAGGGGCAAATTCTTAGATGGATCAGCTGATAGGATTGGGCCCAGACCCTATCCACTTAGAGAGTTCAAGATCTAAATAAGATTTAGATCTGGAAGCTTCATAATTAGATTAGGAGATGGCTGATCTGATCTACAGATAAGATAAGAGTTATCCCTTATCACTTAAAGGGACTTCTAATCCAAATATGATTTGGATCACCAACTCCTAATGGGATTAGGAGCTGATCACTTTAAGATTAGAAATGGAGGAGGGGGGCGACAGTCTTTAGACATGCAATACACAACTCCTGTCTTCAGAGCTGAAATCACAAGAAGAGAGAATTCTGCACCCTGCGAATACTCTCTTGCCGCCTCCTACCTGCAGTCGCCGCCTCCAGCAGTTTGACCTCCTACTCTATAGGAATAATCAAGATTTGATCTTGATACCAATCTTTTGGGGAAAAGATTGATTGGAGTTGTATTCACAAGCCATCCTATTGATTCTTGCGAAGGGTCAAGTTCTTTTGGAAGAACACTGCTGATTCTGCTCCATTCTACACTATGCCATATTCAGTGGGAGCAGGTTTTGGATCCTTCCTTGGGCATGAGCACCTCCATTGGGAGATACTGTTTCTCTGTATCAGGTATAACCCCTTCCTACTCCTTTTGGTTCAGATCTGGTTCAGCTTATGGTTCAAGAATGATCCTTGAAAATATGATTTTCTAAATAGGGAATGTGATTCCCAGTTGAAGGGAGAGAAAAATTTTTGAAATTCGCACCCTTATTCCGCAATCATTGGGTGTCCATGTGATGGATATCCTATCCCTTCAAATACATTAGTCAAAGGCTGTCATGAACAATTGACCCAGAAAGATATTAAACTAATTGCTACTTGTACCATTATTCGTGACAATTACGGATCACAGAACCATGGATAACGGTAGGAAAATCAACATTAATTAATTTGTCAGACTAATTAACATTAACATTAACATCCAATGAAAATATGAATAAGAACCAATGAATATTTGAATTAGAAAGCAAGATCTTTAACTAAATACAGTACCTCACAATGGCACAATCGAACCTCACCCCTTGAACCAGAAAAGGAAAGCTTAGCTGCTCATGATCTTCGAACTCTCCATGCTCTGCTTCTCAGTGGCCGAACTGCTCTCTTGGTAGCTTGAGTATCATGATGATCTCTTGGCCTAGAGCTGGTCCACCCTATTCTTTATATAGCTGAGGGAGAGGGCTCTCTCCAACTCCTTCTAGGAGATTAACTTCAAGTCCTGATCTGTTTTGAACTAATCCTATCCTATCTCTTATCTAGTGATCTAATCCAATTTTGTTATCTTTATAGGATTACATTCAAAGTTTAAATCTAATAAGACTCTCTTTCTAGAGGTTATATTCATAATTGGGACTCTAAGCTCTTGAATTCGAGTTGGGCTGCCTTAATATCTTGGGCTGTTACAAGGCTCTTCTACGAATTGGGCTTCAACTGTGAAATGGGCTTTTCTACAAACTTGTTCCGATTTCGGGCCTGGTTTCGTCTTTGATGCGTACTGAATCTATCAAAATCCAAAACATAAAAGTTGTGCGCCTTCCTTTTATATTTCTGATGCCTCTTGAATTGTCCAATTCGGAGTCCGGAGTTGAGAGTTATGCCCAGATTACTGACTGTTGCCGAAATTGTGCAAAATCACCCGATTTTACCTGTTTTCTTCCAATTGCCTTTTTACTTGCCCAGAATTGAAATACAAGAGTAATGAGTCCAATTAAGTGCTAAAGTGATATAAAAAGATGAATATTAGGGGATAAAAATAGGGTTCCTTTTAGTGTCATCAAATCCCCCCACAGTTAAACTGCTCGTCCTCGGGCAAGACAAAACTTAAGCAAAAACAAACTACCTACCTACTGATTTTGAAACTCAACTCTCCTTCATCTTTCTCCACAAACATTCTAGGTTAACTATTGCAAACCATTAAATCAACACAACCAAGTGATACACGACTCGTCCATTAATCAATCCAATTTTTGCTACTACAAACCAGGTAGTAAATCAAGGAAAACCTCTTTCTCTTATCTCTCTCTGTTTTTTTTTTTATTCTCTATTTTTTTCCTCTGAAGAAATGAGTGCATTTATGCTCCATCTCACTTTTGGATTACTTGGTCAGTAGGTGCATTTTGTGCTCCATCCTACTATTTGAATTGCTAGATAGTAGGTGCATTTTATGCTCCATCCTATCATCGGATTATTTGACCGGTAGGTGCATTTTATGCTCCATCCTATCATCGGATTATTTGACCGGTAGGTGCATTTTATGCTCCATCCTATCAAGTGTGGCAATGGTGAAGTATTTACCCTATTTACTTAAACCTGAATTTTGGACTAGCTTAACTGGAAATGGCTTCAAATAAGTCATGTACTCCTTGATCATATTTCTTTACTAGGTTCATAAGAATTTCCCTAGAACATTGCTTCAATTGATTTCAAAAGAGTTGAGGTTTTGATTTTTTTTCTTTCTTTTTTTTTCAATTTTTTCTCTTTTTTTTTTTTTGAAAAACAAATGCAGAAAAAGATAACCTAAATTCTAACCTGAATCCCCTCCCACACACTTAAAACTTACATTGTCCCCAATGTGAGGTTAAATGCAAAGAAAGGGCAGAAAAACTAAACTAGAAATGTAAAAACAAATAGAAAAAGGAAAAACAAACTTCCCTATTTTTAATAAACATGAACTGGATCTTCTAATTCTCGTGGATGTAGTGTTCGGTGTTCTCCCCTTTCATCCATCATGGGTGGGTTCAAATCTGGAATAGGGGCCATTCATGAAAATGACATTCATTGGGGTACTTCATTGCTTAAAAAATATTAAATTTAACAATATGCCCATCGAATTCGATAGAGAGGGTACCTTCATCCACATCTATTTTGGTCTTGGCCATTTTCATGAATGGCTTGCCTAACAGAAGTGGGGCCGAACTTGTGACTATGTCCTCCTCCATGTTCAAGATGTAAAAATCAGCTGGAAAAATTAAATCATTAACCTGCACCAACACATCCTCAACAATCCCTTCCAGGTATGCATTAGAATGATCAGCTAGCTGAATAACAACCCTAGTTTCCTTCAAGGGACCTAATCTCAAAGCACAGTAAATCGAGTATGGAATGACGTTGATGGATGCACCTAAGTCTAGCATGGCACGCTCGATTCGTTTATTGCCAATCACACAAGGTAAGGTGAACATACCTAGATCAACATGTTTTTCTGGAAATGTCCTCTTGATGACAACTGAAACGTTTTCTCCAACCCTTACCTTCTAATCTATTTGCAGCCTCTTCTTGTTAGTGCACAATTCTTTTAGAAACTTTTCCTACTTTGGGATCTGTTTTATAGCATCTAACAAGGGGATGTTGATTTCCACCTTCCTGAAGGTTTCTAAGACTTCCTGCTCATATTCCTCCTTCTTGGGCTTTTCCAACCTATTAGGAAAATGTGGTATAATGGCATTAGTAATCTTAGGGGGAGGGGGATCGGATATTACCTCAATGGAATCATTGTTTGAACATTGTCTCTCCTCTTCCTTGTCTCTTTTATCTACCTTCGTTGGTGAGATAGGTTGGGACTGCAACTCCTTCCCACTTCTTAGCACCACTGCACTTGCATTTTCCTTGGGGTTGACTACCGTCTGTGATGGTAGTTTCCCAGTGCTCTATGCCTCCAACTTGATAATGGAAGTGGAAAGTTGGCTGATTTGGTTCCCCAAGTTCTGGATGCTGGCTCTTGTTTCCTATTGAAATTACTGAGTATTAGTAGCTAGAGCCTTAACTATCTCATCTAATGACATACCTGAACTTGAGGGTTGGCCTTGCACTATGATGGGTGCTGAAATTTGGGGCTGATATCTCTATAATCATCCTTGGTTTCCGTAGCTCAGATTTGGATGATCCCTCCACCCCGGATTATAGTAATTGGAGTAGGGATCATACTCGCATTGAGGCTGGCCCGGAAATCCTCCTACAACACTAACTTGTTGCATCGAGCCATCTTGCAATGATGGACACATAACCGTAGGATGCCTAGGAATCAAACAAACACCACATACCTTAGCTGTTTGCAATTACCCTGCAGCCAATTGTCTAACCAAAGCAATAAGATCAGAAATTTGATTTTCTAAATTAACATGACTTACCTCATTAACACGCCGAGTAGTGCCATCAGTTCTTGCTCCTAACGGTTGTGAATTTTCGGTCATGTTGGAAATTAATTCCCTGGCCGCTTCGGGTGTTTTATTTACCAAGGCTCCTCCACTAGCTGCATCTACCATAGTTCTATCCATAGGTTGGAGTCCTTCATAGAAATATTGGATCAAGATCTGTTTGGGTATTTGGTGGTGTGGATAGCTAGCAACAAGTTGTTTAAATCTTTCCCAATATTCATACAGTGTCTCACCACCAAACTGCCAAACTCCACAGATTTCCTTCCTAATGTTTGTAGCTCGGGATGCAGGAAAATATTTATCTAAAAATATTTTGTTCATCCCATCCTATGTACGCATCGAACCGGGAGGAAGAATATATAACCAATCCTTTGCTTTATCTCATAAAGTAAATGGAAAAGCTATTAATTTTACCTGGTCCTTCGTCATATCCTGTGGCTTCATGCTTGAACAGACAACATGGAATTCTTTGAGGTGTTTATGAGGGTCATCACCTAGAAAGCCATGAAAAATAGGAAATAATTGAATCAATCCAGATTTAAGTTCAAAGGCTACCTCGAGATATATTATGCACAGGGGCTGTTGGTTCATGATTTGTGCAGCCAACTCCCTTAGCGTTCTCTCTCTATCAGCCATCCTTTCTTCCTCTTCGAAGATGGGTTGATCACAAGTTGGCAGATCGAAATCTGAATTCACCTTTTAGGTGAACGGTCCTTCCTTTGCTTCACCTCCTTCCTTAAACGATGGGTAGTCTTCTCAATTTTGGGGTTGTGCTCTAGTTCACCTTGGTGAGAAGCATGAGTCATAAAACAAAGGAGGTTAAAACAAATAGACGGTACAAAGCTAAGAAATTAAAGTAGCTCCCCGGCAACGGTGCCAAATTTTTTACGGGTTGTCGAAGACCTCAAAATTAATGCTAGTCCCGCAATAAAATTTTTGCAGTAAAAGTGGTACTAGGTCGAATCTCACATGGAGCTAAACAATAATCTCTCAGCTGAATGAATAATATAATCGAGTGGGAAAATTAAATAAGTAAATTTGAAAGAACAAGAAAGCAATAGAAAATTCAACTAACAAGATGTAATCAGTCTTACTGAATTCTGATTCAAGGGTTTGGGTTAGCCAATTCGCCATCGATCATAGGTAGACTTTGGTGGTCTTTCAATTCAAGCAGTTAACTTTAGATTTATTAGGATAGCCATAATAAACCTTGTGTTTTCCTAAATCAGCTGACCAAACCTAGCATTCGATCAACACTTATCACTAGTCGACTGGTTACGATAGCGTTCCATATCAATTAGTAATAGCATTAAGCTTTGTGAAAACAGTTAAACCAAAATAATAATAATTGAGATAGCTGCAATTATCGAATCTTGTTCCATTGATTTCCTTTAGGTTAAAACATGTCAATACATTGGTCAAAGGCTGTCATGAACAATTGACCCAAAAAGATATTAGCCTAATTGTTACTTGTACCACTATTCATGACAATTACGGATCACCGAACCATGGATAGCAGTAGGAAAATCAATATTAACTAATTTGTCAGACTAATAAACTCACAAAGTACATCATTTTGATTGAAGCTAAGGGCATACAAAACTATCTAACACCTATTGCCGCAGTTGCAACACTTGCAGTCGTTCCCAAAAATAGTGTCACTTCGCCTTCACTCAATCTTCTACTAACTTTGAACCCCTGTAGTGAGTTACACGCATGAGCTGAAGCCCCGGAGTCAACACACCAGGACATAGAAGTAACTAACATATTAGTTTCTATGACACAAGTTTTGATGTTACCTTTCTTGGATTCTAGGTAGGTAGGACAATTCATCTTCTACTGGTCGGTCTGCTTGCAGATGTGATAGACATCAAATGCCTTGTTCTTCTTCTGCTTCTTGGATTTGGCAGCTTTCTTCTGGGGCTTCTTTGTCTTTCTCTTTTTCTTGCCCAATTTGTTAGCTTCAGCAAGCATAACCACAGGCTCATCCTTCTTTAGTAGATCATCGGCTCTCTACAACATATTGTTGAGTTCCTACACGCTGACATTCAGCTTATTCATATTGTAGTTCATTGTGAACGCATTGAAGGAAGAGGGCAAAGAATTCAAGATGGCATCCACTTGCGTGCCAAGATCTTGCCCAGATCCAAGAGCTTCGAGTTCATTAATGTATCCCATCATCCAAAGACAATGGTTATGAACTTTCTGCCCTTTGGATATCTACGCGGTCATGAACAATTTCAGGACCTTCGGTCGAGTAGAACGGTTCTACTCTTCATACATTGTTCTTAGACTGTCCAATATGTCATTGGCTAGTTCGATCTGATCGAACTACCTCTGTATTGAGTTGTCTAATGAGGCAATGACAAAACAGCGGGCTAGGGAGTTCTTATCCTCCCAATCTTGGTAGTCCCTCCTACGGGCCTCAGAAGCCCTATCACCCGGACATTCCGGGGTAGGATTTTTCACCACCTTGTCTAACTTTTCAGAAGTTAGGACCAGCATAAGATTTCTGTACCAGTCAGCATAGTTTGGGCCCTTAAGCTTGTTATTATCTAGAAGCTTTGCAAATAGATCGTTTGCCATTTTTTGATAAAACAACAAAGACGTTAGTCCACAACCTTAGTTTGATTCATGTTACCTACATAGATATGGTTTTTAATCTATGTTCCGTTCCCATTTGTTCATCTCTGAGATTTCCCTCCTTTCTCAATGACAGAGATGATGAAATGTCTCTGGAAATGTGGGAAATCACATAGGGTGCGTGAAACCAACTGTTTCAGCTGCAAAACCCCACCACCTTTCTGTGACAGATCATATCCACTCATCAAATGAGTATCCCTTTGGCCTTTGTCAGACAAGGTTCAGAGCCGTTTTCAGGTAAACCTTTCTGTCCAGTGAGTGCACACCCATCATATTCAGGTTACGCCAAGGTACTGTGAGAGAGTTCCCATTTTTTGGTGAAGACCCTCCCACATCGGTCTATGATGCCCCTATCATCTTATGAAACACTCTAACAGATCCAACAAAAAATGGATAGCCCAATTTTATGGTGCATTTCCTCATTACTGGTGGACCCATCATTGTGCTAATGACGGAAGAACTTTAGAGAGTCCATCATATGGATCTCCCTATCACATGCATTCATATTTGCTGAAGGGAACAAAATTACGCCTTAGTTCTAATTTAGGTCAAACCAAAGTGGCTCCCACTGACTTTAATAAAATCAGATTTCTAGTGGACCTTAATCGGCTAGGGGTTCCGTATGCATCCCTTTTTAGGGTTGTGGGGCCCACTTAAGGGACACCATGGCAATGATGTGCATTCAGCCATGGTGTGCGCAAGAGCCACTAACGAGTCAACATTGGCCAAGTGCTTATGGCCATGGTCGCAGCACATCAAACATCCAAACATCACATGTAAAGGAGGAATTGATCAAATCAATTAACTGCTGTAAAGCCCATCGAATAGCCCATTTAAAAACCCAAAGCATTAACAATTAATGTCTACTAGGTGTATGTGTTGAATTGCAGTTAGCAGTTCGACCCATATAGCTTTTCTCACAATAATGGGCCTTTGCAGTTTTAACCCTTTAAAACTGAGCTTTGCAGGTGGGCCGAATTAATCCCTGTAATTGAACATCAGATTTGGAACAACAAGTGTGAGAAATATGGATTGAAAAACAACCCCCTTCGAATCCCATAATCGGTCCAATCTAGTCCGAAATGGTCCAAAACTGATTTTCAATTCAAGAATTAATTAATGAGAGATCTGAAATTAATAATCTTGATTTTAAACAAACACAAATCAACTATGGACTAATCGCAGGAAGTGATTTCTCCATCTACAAATCTCCAGCGCCGCCATCTTCTTACTTCTTCTTTAATCAAGAAAATAAATAACAGAAATCCTATTTCTATTAATTAATTACATTCTCGATCAAATCATATACATTTAGTCTAGAAAAAAAATAAAATTATTTACAGACCGAATTGAATAAAATAAATGAAAAAGGGTGCGCAGACTATCTGCGCCAAAACTGCACTACGATCTCCAGGTTCGAACAGTCCATTAAATAAAAAATAAATAAAGAACATTTCTAAATAAATTTTGGATTTTAGAATAAATTAATTTCAGATCAATCGCACTTAACAAGAAACCATTTCTTAAAAAAAAAAAAAGAAAGCAATCTGCGCAAATCATGGCAGAACATCTTTTGTCCATCTACGCAGGTTCAGATCTGATTTTCTTTTGGTTCAAGATTTGAACCTAGGGTTCTGATACCACTGAAAGAAGGGTAGGATCTATCTAATGGACGCCATGAAGGGTGCAAAATGGGTGGGTGAATTTTAAAAATTTTCCTACCTTCTTCCAATTGGGAATCATATTCCCTAAATTTAGAATACAATATTCAAGGATTCTACTTGAACCATAATCAAATCAAATCTGAACCAAAAGGAAACAGGAAGGATTATACCTGATCCGGAGAAACAATATCTCCCAAAGTTGGTGTTCATGCCTGAAGAAGAAACCAAGATCCGCTCCTGCTGAAGATGACACAGTTGTGGATGGAACGGAAATAGCAGGGTGCATCCTACACATTGGATCCTTCGCAAGAATCCTCTGGAATCTTTGAACACCGAATCCTTTTGGTCTTTCTTGCAAGACTGTTGTCAAGAACTGATTTCTTGACTTCCTATTGCTGCAAAGATCCAATCTTGCAATAGGGAATGGCGGCTACTGGAGGAGAAATCCAGGGACGAAGAGGGCTGAACTGTGTATCTTCTCTCTGGAGTCTGTGTGAGATCAAATCTCAATTCGCAGGAGGTATATTTTTGCATACCAACCCTAGTTTGAAATTTGATATTTCTGTTAGGGTTTTTCCTCTTTCTTCTTGATTAAGAAACATTCTAATTGGGAGTAATCCCAATCCAAATCAGTATTTGGGTAGGGGATAATCTTAATCCTATCTGCAAATTAAGTTAGCTCACTCTTGATCTTATCAGGAGGTTACCGGATTCAAATCTAATTTGAATTCGGTCTCCTAGAGTGGATAAGGTTAAAGACCCAATCCTTTTACTAACATTAATCTCAGATTCACCCCATGAATAGGTGATCATATCAGCCCAGTTCGAAATGGGCTTTTGGCCCATTAAGTGTTCAGTGTTTGACTAGTTTTCAATCTGCTGCCCAGTTGGGCTTCTTTGTATGGCGTGGGACCCAAGCATTGATCTACACACCAGTCACATGGGTTCGGCCCAACCTTTATTACAAGGCCCAGCCGAATTCATTGAAAAACTCAATGACCCCCTTGAGCCCATCACATGGACCCTATGGGCTCCACACTTACATTAAGTGGTCCCTGGGCCAAGCCATCTTATAAAAACCCAGGGGCTGTGTGACGGGTTTGTCGAAAACCTCAAAATTAGTACTAGTTCCACAATAAAATATTTGCAGTAAAAGTGGTTCTAGGTCGAATCCCACAGGGAGCAAATCAGTAATTTCTTAGCCGAATGGATAAAGTAATTGTGTGGGAAAATTAAATAACTAAAATTAAAAGAATAACAAACTAAGCAAACAAGAGAAAATCAGTCTTACCGAATTCCGGTTCAAGGGTTCAGGCTGAATCGATTGACCATCGATCCTAGGTACAATTCAGCATTCTTGCAATTCAAGCATTTAACCTTAGATTTATTAGGATAGCCATAATAAACCTTGTGTTTTCCTAATTCAGTTGACCAAACCCAGCATTCGATCAACACTTATCACCACTCAACTGGGTACGATAGCATTCCATGTTAAACAATGATAGCATTAAGATTTGTGAAAACAGTTAAACCAAAATAACAATAATTGATATAGCTGCAATTACTGAATTTTGTTCCATCGATTCTTTTAGGTTGAACCATGTTAAAACATTGGTCAAAGGCTGTCACGAACAATTGACCCAAAAAGATATCAACCTAATTGCTACTTGTACCATTATTCGTGACAATTACGGATCACCGAAATCATGGATAACAGTAGGAAAATCAACATTAATTCAGTTTGTCAGACTAATTAACATTAACATCCAATAAAAATGTGCACAAGAACCAATGAATACTTGAATTAAAAAGAAAGAAAATAAAGTAACTATAGAACCTCACAATGACACAATCGAACCTCCCCCCTTGAACCAGAAAAAGAAGCTTAGCTACTCATGATCTGCGCAATCTCCATGCTCTTCTTCTCCATAGCCGAACTGCCTTCTTGCTTCTTGGTCTTCTTGATGATCTCTTGGAACTTGGAATGAGTGATTTTTAGAGCTGGTTCGCCCCCCTCTTTATATAGCCAAAGGAGAGGGCTGTTTTTCAACTCCTTCTAGGAGATCATCTTATCCTTAGGGAGTTTTGATCTTATCTTGAACTAATCTTATCCTATCTCTTACCTAATGCTCTAATCTCAATCTTCTTATATCTCTAGGATTACATTCAAGACTTTAGATCTGATAAAACTCTCTCCTTGGAGATTACATTCGAAATTCGGACTCTTAACTCTTGAATTCGAGTTGGGCTGCTTCAAGGTATTTCTGCGAGTTGGGCTTAAGTTGTGAAATGGGCCTGGCTGCGAACTTGCTCCGACTTTGGGCTCGTTTTTGTACTTGATGCGGGCCGAATCTGTCAAAACCCAAAACATAAAAGTTGTGGGACTTCCTTTCAACTTTCTAATACTTCTAGAATTGTCCAATTCGCTGTCTGGAATTGAGAGTTAGGCCCAGATTACTGACTGTCGCCGAAACTGTGCAAAATCACCCGATTTGCCCTGTTTTCTTCCAATTGCCTTCTTTATTGCCTTAGATCGAAAGACAAGAGTAATGAGTTCATTTAAGTGATAAATAAATATAAAAGAGTGAATATTAGAGGACAAAAATAGGGTTTTTTTTGTCTCATTACTGTGTCCGACAAGAGAAGACCTCTCCCTCGGCTACAAGGAACAGTGCCACACTCTCTACTCACAATGGATCCCGGGAATTAAAACCTTTTTGCAAATCTTTTGAAACCGTACATATACATATATATATATATATATATATATATATATATATATATATATATTAATTTTGCAAAACAAAATTCCAACGATTTAAATCAACTACCGGCAGTTTGGTTTCCATCAGAGAGAGTGCATTCCCGATCATTACCATTGTCCGACAAAGGGGCTGATCCTGTCACTATGATCACTCACTCAGATGAATTCTCAGACTGCCCCAACATGTCTAGGTTTTGACCCCCCACTAATGATCTCACTGATTGACATATCAAAGACAGCCTGATTAGATACTTAGTGATGTGTCATAATCGAATCCAGGGGTTAGGTGTAACTTTCTAGTTTTGCCCATCTGTCTCCAAGGTCTAGGGCAATACTGAAAATCTGGTCCGGTTCAAGGGTTCAAGCAATCCCATACTGCATGTGTTAGACAGTTTTGTATGCCCTTAGCTTCAATCAAAATTGATGTACTTTATGAGTTTATTGTAAATGTATAAAAGTGCATATTTGATTCATGTTCCCTTGGTATGTTTCTATGTAATACCCTTAAACTGGACACTTATTGAGACTCGTGTTAGTTTAGAATGTTCACAGCCAGTGGGTCGGTCTGGGGAGACCTATCCTGACAAGGCTGACACTGTGGTGCCACAAAGTCGGTTGGGGTGGCTTGTCTCAGCTACCGGGGTGAGACCCTAGGCACATACAGTGTGGGATTAATTGAATCTTTGAACTGGACCAGATTTCCTGTATTGCCCTGGACCTTGGAGATTGATGGGCAAAACTGGAAAGTTACACCCGACCCCTAGACTCGATTATGATACTGCACTAGGTGTTGGATCGGTCTGTCTTTGATGTATCAATCAATGAGATCCTTAGCGGGGGTCAAAACCTGGGTATGTTGGGACAATCCGAAAATTCATCTGAGTGGGTGATCATAGTGACAGGATCAGCCCCTTTGTCGGACAAAGGTAATGATCGGGGATGCACTCTCACTATTGGAAACCAATACTGCCGGCAGCCGATTTCAACCGTTGAGATTTGTTTTGCAAAGTATATTTTATATGAGATATAAAAATATATATATTATGGTTTCTAAATTGTTTGCAAAAGGTTTTAATTCCCGGGATCCATATAAGTGGAGAGTGCAACACTGTTCCTTGCAGCCGAGGGAGAGGTCCTCTCTTGTCGGGTAGTGTATGATCATTAAGGGCTGAAAGGTTAAGTGTAAGACCATTGAGGATAATACCTGATGGGCTAATCTTGCATCTGCCCACAGTCCCTGGGTGTTACAAGGTGGCTTGGCCCAAAGACCACTTAGGGTAAGTGTTGGGCCCATAGAGCCCATTCGATGGGTTTCAGGGGGTTCACTGTCTTTAACAGTGTATTCGACTAGGCCTTGTAACAAAGGCTGGGCCGAACCCATGTGGCTGATTTGTAGATCAATGCTTGGGTCCCACGCCATACAAGGAAGCCCAACTGGGCAGCAGTTAGGAAGGTTAAGTGAGCACAAAAGCTTGATGGATTAGAAGATAGGATAGGGTCTTAATCCTATCCACTCAGAGAGTCCAGATCTGAATGTGATTCAGATTTAGAAACCTCCTAATGGGATTTGGATAAAGCTAATCTAATCTGCAGATAAGATAAGGGTTTATCCTTATCACTAGAAGAGAAGACTGATCCAAATATGATTTGGATAAGCATCTCCTAATGGGATTAGGAGCTGATCTTTCAAGTTAACAAAAGGAAGGAGGGGGCGATAGCCTTGAGAGAGACCAACAAGAAACACATCAGATCCTCTTTAGTGCTGAAATCAAGAAGAGAGAATTCTGTAGCCTACAAATACTCTCTTGCCGCCACCCTACTCTTGTCGCCCTGTTTGCCAGTTTGATCTCTAGTTGTGAGAGAAGTTAAGATTGGATCTTGACATCAGTTCTATGAGAAAAGATTGAGAAGGAAGCTGTGCCCACGTACCATTCTTCTGATTCTTGCAAAGGACAGAGTTCTTGGGGAAGAACACTGCTGGTTCTGCTCCATCCTGCATTGCGCCATCATTAGTGGGAGTAGTCTTTGGATCCTTCTTGGGTGTGAACACCTTCATTGGGAGATATTACTTCTCTGTATCAGGTAGTATTCTCTCCCATTCCTTTTGGTTCAGATCTGGTTCAGTTTAAGGTTCAAGATTTATCCTTGAAAATATGATTTTCTAAATGGGGAATGTGATTCCCAGTTGAAGGGAGAGGAAAAATTTTTGAAATTCGTCCCTTATTCCACAATATTTGGGCATCCATGTGATGGATATCTCATCCTTTCAGTGGTATCAGAGCACGGGTTCAAATCTTGAACCATTCTGTTTCAGATCTGAACCTGCGCAATTAGGGAGAAGGCGTTCTACCCAATTTGCGCAGATTTGGTTTTTGGTAAATTTGTTCCCAAAACAAATGGGAAAATAATCTGAAATTAATTTTAAATAAATCTAATTATTATTTAGAATTTTTTTTATAATTTTCTTGATTTATGGGTTGTTCGTACAAGAGGAGATCGAATTCTTGGTTTGCGCAGGGAACCTGCGATTTTGTAGTTCTTGATTTATTTTGGATCTGTAAATAAAATTTTTATTTTCTAGACTCAATGTATAGGTATTCGATCTGATGTAATTATTAATAGAAATTGGATTTCTATCTATTTTTATTTTGGATCGAAGTTGGCGGCGCAGAAAAGGAGATTTCACAGAGAAGGAGATTTCGTAGATGAGAGAAATGATATCTGCGATTTGTAGTTTGTGAAACTGCATTCTGTGATCTAACCTCTGTTTTGCAGGAAGTTGTGCGAACAGCCCTGTTTGACTGATTGTTGTTTTTCCTTTTATCAGTATTTAATTTCAGATTATTTTCTTGAATTAAGGATTTAATTAAAAATCAAACCCTAGACCCATTCGAACCAAGATTGGTTCAAAACTGTTTGGACCAATTCTAGGGTTTAATCAAGGCTGAAAGTCAGCCCTAATTTCCCACTAATGGGCCTAAGGATTGATATATAATTAAATGGTTAATTCGGCCCAGCCTGTAAAGGCCCAGTTTTAATAGTTAAAATTGCAAAAGCCCATTTTAAAGCATAAAGCTATATTGGCCGGATTGGGTAACCCTAATTCAGCCCATATACCTAGATAATATTAATGGTTAATATTATGGAATTCTAACGGGCTTCCAATGGGCCTTACAGATAATTAATTGATTGGATCAATTTATCCCTGCATGTGATGTATGGATGTGTGATGTGCTGCGTACATGGGCCATAAGTACTTGGCCCATGCTCATTTGACAGTGGCTCTTGTGCACACCATGGCTGAATGCACATCATTGCCATGGTGTCCCTTTTGGTCATTGGATGACTTCCCTCAATGGTGGGCTCCACACCTCAGCAAGAGGTTACGTGCGGAACCCTAGCCGATTCAAGGCCCACCGAAATCTGGCTTTGTGAAAGTCAGTGGGAGCCACTTTGGTTTGACCTAATGGGATTAGGTGCTGATCCCTTTAAGTCTATAAAAGGAAGAGGGGGAGGCAGCCTTTAGACATCCCAACACATCACAAGCATGCAGCAGATAGTCTTGTCTTCAAAGCTGAAATCACAGAAGAGAGAATCTGCACCCTACAAATACTCTCTTGCCGCCTCCTTCCTGCAGCTGCCGCTTTTAGCAGTTTGATCTCCAGTTCTTGGGAGAAATCAAGATTGGATCTTGATTCCAATCTTTTGGAGAAAAGATTGGTGGGAGTTGTATTCACAAGCCGTTTAGGTGATTCTTGAGAAGGGTCAAGTTCTTTTGGAAGAACACTGCTGATTCTGCTCCACCCTGCACTGTGCCATCTTCAGTGGGAGCAGATTTTGGATCCTTCTTTGGGCGTGAACACCTCTATTGGGAGATACTACTTCTTTGTATCAGGTATTATCTTTCCCTACTCCTTTTGGTTCAGATCTGGTTCAGTTTATGGTTCAAGAATGATCCTTGAAAATATGATTTTCTAAATAGGGAATTCGATTCCCAGTTGAACGGAGAGAAAAATTTTTTAAATTCGCCCCCTTATTCCGCAATCTTTGGGTGTCCATGTGATGGATTTCCTATCCCTTCAAGAAATTAAAGCCCTTTGATCAGATCGAGGTGGCGAGTATCTCTCTGACGAATTCAGGGACTACTTAAAAGAAAATGGGATAGTATCACAATTAGCTCCTCCTGGTATGCCACAACTTAACAGTTCTTCAGAGAGGAGGAATAGGACCTTATTTGATATGGTCTGGTCACTTCTCATACACTCAGAGTTACCCACATCTTTTTGGGGTTACGCATTAGATACTGCGATTTACGTGCTGAATCAAGTTCCAACCAAATCGGTTCCGAATACTCCGTATGAACTTTGCACCGGAAAGAAACCAAGTGTTAGACACTTGAAGATTTGGGGTTGTCCAGCACACGTTAAAAGAACGAGTGCAGACAAGTTGGAATCCAAGACCAGTCGTTGCCTATTTGTAGGCTACCCAAAAGGCTCTGCAAGTTACCTATTCTATGACCCAAGTGAGCAGAAAGTGTTCTGCAGTCGAAATGCGCAATTCTTGGAAACCGACTATATCATGGACACCCATCGTTAGGAAGTTGTTTTTGATGAGGAGAGCTCAGGAGCAGTGGGAGATGTCCCACAAGTTCCAGGTAGTGACCAACCTAGAAGATCCACTCGGGTATCTAGGGCACCAGTCCGTCATGGTTATGACCAGGATAGTTACCTATTGGAAACCTTGACTAGTGAGGAGGATCCCGTAACTTATGCAGAATCTATGTTGGACATAGATTCCCAGAAGTGGGTGGGGGCCATGAGAGCAGAGATGGACACAATAGAGACCAATGGAGTCTGGACTCTAGTAGATCAGCCATCCGGGGTAAAAGCAATCGGTTACAAATGGATATACAAGAGGAAGAAGGGCCCCGATGGTAGGGTTGAGACCTTCAATGCTCATCTGGTGGCGAAAGGGTACACTCAGAAAGAGGGCTGAGACCTTCGTTGTAGCTGGTTAGGAACACATGGTATGTAAACTTAATAGATCTATATATGGACTTAAGCAGGCTTCTAGGAGTTGGAACATCCGTTTTGACTCTACCGTCAAATCATTTGACTTTGAGCAGAACCCGAATGAACCCTGTGTATACTGGAAGACCAGTGGGGATAAGGTCACCTTTTAGGTGTTGTACGTGGACAATATCCTACTCATTGGGAATTATGTAGGAATGTTGACTTTGGTCAAAGTATGGATTTCGCAGCAATTCTCCATGAAAGATCTTAGAAAAGCTTCCTATATACTTGGTCTTGAACTCTATAGAGATAGATCGAACTGGATAATTGGATTATCCTAGGCTGCTTACATTGATAAAATTGTCAAAAGATACAACATGGAGAACTCCAAGAAAGGAAACGTTCCTTTTAGGCACGGAGTCACTCTCTCAAAGAAGATGTCTCCCAAGACGTCTGAGGAGATTGAGGGCATGAAAGATGTTCCCTATGCCTCAGGCGTAGGGAACATCATGTATGCCATGCTGTGCACTCTCCTAGACATTGCTCAGGCGGTGAGTGTGGTAAGCAGATTCCAGGCCAACCCAGGGCAGGAGCATTGGACTGTTGTGAAGAACATACTCAAATACCATCGAAGGACAAAAGAGTTTTGTTTGGTATTTGATGGTAGTTCACTACAAGTTTTAGGGTATTCTGATGAGATTTCCAGTCAGATCCAGATGATAGAAAGTCTACATCTAGGTATGTTTTCATGAATGGATCGTGTGTTGTTTGCTGGAAAAGTAGCAAACAAGGGTCCAATGCAGATTCCACAACTGAGGCCGAGTACATTGCTGCAAGTGAAGCTTCCAAGGAAGCCGTGTGGATGAAGAAATTCCTTCACGAATTGAGAGTGATTCCGTCTAGCACATCACCCATCTCATTGTTGTGTGACAACAATGGAGCGATCGCCCATGCTTAAGAGCCTCGGGCCCACTCGAAGTGAAAGCACATCGAGAGAAAGTACCACGTACTGCGGGAGATCATTCATAGAGGGGACGTCCTGATTCAGAAGGTAGCATCAGCGGATAATGTGGCAAACCCATTAACTAAGCCACTTACACAGAAGGTGTTTGAGAAACACGTGGAAAGTATGGGACTCTGGTTTGTACTAGATTGGACCTAAGTGCAAGTGGGAGCAATTAGACATTTTTGTATGCCTTTAGCTTCAATCTGATTTGATGTACTTTTGACATTTAGTGTAAATAAATAAAGTGCATGTTTGATTCATGTTGTATGGTATGATTCTGTGTAACACCCTAAAACTGGACAATTAATGAGAAATCTGTTAGTTTTAAATGTTTGAAGCCATTGTTGGAATGGCCTGTCTCGGCCACCAGGGTAAGACCTAAGGCATGTGTAGTATGGGATTACTCAAATCCTTGAATCGGACTAGATTTCTAGTATTGCCCTAGACCTTAGAGACAGATGGGCAAAAGTGGAAAGTTACACCTAACCCCTAGACTCGATTATCATACTTCACTAGGTGTCGGATTGGGCTATCTTTGATATGCCAATCAGTGAGATCCTTAGCGGGGGTCAAAACCTGGGTATGTTGGCACAGTCTGAGAATTCATCTGAATGGGTGATCACAGTGATAGGATCATCCCCTTTTGCAAAATTTATATATATGATATATAGGTACTTTCATTTTCAAAATGTTTGCAAATGATTTTAATTCCCAGGATCCAAAAGAGAAGAGACTGCAGCACTGTTCCTTGCAGCCGAGGGAGAGGTCCTCTCTTGTCGGGTAGTGCTTGATCATTATGGGCTGAGAGGTTAAGTGCAAGGCCATTTAGGATAATACCTGGTGGGCTAATCTTGCACCTGCCCATAGTCCCTGGGTTTTTATAAGATGGCTTGGCCCAGGGACCACTTAGTGTAAGTGTTGGGCTCATAGGGTCCATGTGATGGGCTCAGGGGTTCACTGGGCTTCTCAGTGAATTCGGCTAGGCCTTGTAATAACGGCTGGGCCGAACCCATGTGTCTGGTGTGTAGATCAATGCTTGGGTCCCACGCCATACAAAGAAGCCCAATTGGGCAGTAGATTAGAAACCAATTGAGCACTGATTACTTAATGGGCCAAAAGCCCATTTCGAACTGGGCTGATATGGTCACCCACTTATGGGGCAGATCTGAGATTAAGGTTAGCAAAAGGATTGGGCCTTTAACCTAATCCACTTCAGGAGGCCAAATTCGAATCAGATTTGAATATGGTAATCTCCTGATAAGATCAGGAGTAAGCTAACCTAATCTGTAGATAGGATTAAGATCATCCCCTATCTAGATGCTGATTTGGATTGGGATAACTCCTAATAGGATTAGGAGTTTTCTTAATCAAGAAGAAAGAGGAGAAATCCTAAGAGAATTAACAGAATTCGAACCTAGGGTTTTGAGCAAGAAAATCTTCCTGCGAATTCAGATAGGATCTCCTCCAGCTACCGCCATTCTTAGAAAAGATTTGATCTTTGAGAAAAGAAATCAAGAAATCAGTTTTTGATATCAGTTTTGTAGAAGGAACTGAAATGATTTGGTGCTCAGTGTTTCCAGAGGATTCTTGTGAAGAATTCAGTGTGTAGGACGCATTCTACTGGTACTGTTCTACAAATTGTTGTGTCATCTTCAGTAGGAGCGGTTCTTGGTGTCTTCTTGGGTATGTGAAAGGATGAGAGATCCATCACATGGATGCCCAAAGATTGCGGAATAAGGGGCGAATTTCAAAAATTTTTCCTCTCCCTTCAAATGGGAATCACATTCCCTATTTAGAAAATCATATTTTCAAGGATAAATCTTGAACCTTAAACTGAACCAGATCTGAACCAAAAGGATTGGGAGTGAATAATACCTGATACGGAGAAGTAATATCTCCCAACGAAGGTGTTCACGCCCAAGGAAGGATCCAAAGACTGCTCCCATTGAAGATGGCGCAGTGCAGGATGGACCAGAATCAGCAGTGTTCTTCCCCAAAAACTCTATCATTCACAAGAATCAGTAGAATGGTACGTGAGCACAGCTTCCTTTTCAATCCTTTCTCAAAGAACTGATGTCAAGATCCAATCTTGACTTCTCCCACAGGTGGAGATCGAACTGGCAAACAGGGCGACAAGAGCAGGGAGGTGGCAAGAGAGTATTCGCAGGGTGCAGAATTCTCTCTTCTTGATTTCAGCACTAAAGAGGATCTGATGTGTTTCTTGTTGGTCTCTCTCCTTCTCTAGGCTGCCGCCCCCTCCTTTTTTGTTAAATTAAAAGATCAGCTCCTAATCTCATTAAGAGGTGCTTATCCAAATCATATTTGGATCAGCCTTCTCTTCTAGTGATAAGGATAAACCCTTATCTTATTTGCAGATTAGATTAGCTTTATCCTAATCCCATTAAGAGGTTTCTAGATCTGAATCACATTCAGATCTGGACTCTCTGAGTGGATAGGATTAAGACTCTATCCTATCTGCTAATCCATCTCAGAATTCGCCCCTTTAATTAACTAAATAAATAGCTCAGTTCGAAATGGGCTTTAGGCCCATCAAGCTTATGTGGTCACTTAACCTTCCTATCTGCTGCCCAATTGGGCTTTCTTGTATGGCGTGGGACCCAAGCATTGATCTACACATCAGCCACATGGGTTTGGCCCAGCCTTTGTTACAAGGCCTAGTCGAATACACTGTTAAAGACAGTGAACCCCCTGAAACCCATCAAATGGGCTCTATGGGCCCAACACTTACCCTAAGTGGTCCCTGGGCCAAGCCACCTTGTAACACCCAGGGACTGTGGGCAGATGCAAGATTAGCCCATCAGGTATTATCCTCAATGGCCTTACACTTAACCTCTCAGCCCTTAATGATCATACACTGCCCGACAAGAGAGGACCTCTCCCTCGGCTGCAAGGAACAGTGTTGCACTCTCCACTTATATGGATCCCGGGAATTAAAACCTGTTGCAAACATTTTAGAATCCATAATATATATACTTTTATATCTCATATAAAATATACTTTGCAAAACAAATCTCAACAGTTGAAATCGGCTGCCGGCAGTCTTGGTTTCCAACAGTGAGAGCGCATCCCCGATCATTACCTTTGTCCGACAAAGGGGCTGATCCTGTCACTATGATCACCCACTCAGATGAATTTTCGGATTGTCCCAACATACCCAGGTTTTGATCCGTGCTAAGGATCTCACTGACTGGTACATCAAAGACAACCCGATCCGACACCTAGTGCAGTATCATAATCGAGTGTAGGGGTTGGGTGTAACTTTCCAGTTTTGCCCATCAATCTCCAAGGTCCAGGGCAATACTGGAAATCTGGTCTAGTTCAAAGATTCAATTAATCCCACACTATATGTGCCTAGGGTCTCACCCTGATAGCTGAGACAAGCCACCCCAACCGACTTGGTGGCACCACAGTGTCAGCCTTGTCAGGATAGGTCTCCCCAGATCGACCCACTGGCTGTGAACATTCTAAACTAACACAAGTCTCAATAAGTGTCCAGTTTAAGGGTATTACACAGAAACATACCAAGGGAACATGAATCAAATATGCACTTTTATTCATTTACAATAAACTCATAAAGTACATCAATTTTGATTGAAGCTAAGGGCATACAAAACTGTCTAACAGTATGAACTCCAACTTTAGGAGATACTGCTTCTCTGAATTAGGTATAATTCCTCCCTTGTCTTTTGGTTCAGATCTGGTTCAGTTATGGTTCAAGTTGTATCCTTGAATATTGTATTCTAAATTTAGGGAATATGATTCCCAATTGGAAGATGGTAAAAATTTGTTTTTTGAAATTCGCCCACCCATTCCGCAACCTTTTTGGTGTCCATACGATGGATCCTACCATTCTTTCATCTTGTATGCCTCAATTGATTGCAGAGACCTGAAATCAGATCTACAAACTTACCTACTGAGAACAACAAACTTTGGATCTTAGTTCGTATCTGAAATTACAGTAGCCACTGATACTAAAATTAGTGGGTATTGTGACTTTTTACAGCAGCTGAAACCAAATACAAAGCTAATTATTCAACCAAATATAGCAGGTACTTGATGCCAGGTCAGTGGATCTGCAATATGCTGCACTCAAGGATACATTACTTAGGGCTGGAATCAGATCTGAATTGAATTAGGGCTGGGGTCCAGATCAAAGTTCCAAT